>NW_028281596.1:0-150902 GCF_059751285.1 Brachycentrus maculatus | reverse complement strand
CTCTAAAAGATGAGGCTTTGACTATTTTATAAAACACATTAATAAGTTTTAAAATTATGATCCTAACATTGATTTTATAAGAGTGTGTATTTCAATTTTTTAAAAAACGAACGAGTTTTTAAAAAGCGATAAATAAAATAAAATATTTATAAATAAAAAAAAACAAAAAAGGATGTTGTTTGTTTTATTATTGATTTCTATGACATTTACGTTAGGTTATTTTATAAAGGGTGAGATAATTAATATTCGTAAAATTTAGAAAGGTGTGTTGAAATGTTTTGGGCATATGAATTAAATGAGTGAAGAAAGAATAGTAAAACAAATTTATGACGCGAATGTGACTGGCAAAAGGTTGGTAATAAAAAGCACAGGTATACCGAGGAAAACTCGGCATGATTAAGAATTAAAAATACTTAAAAGTGGTCAAGTCAGTCATATATATATATATATATATATATATATATATATATATATATATATATATATATATATATATATATATATATATATATATATATATATATATATATATATATATATATATATATATATATATATATATATATATATATATATATATATATATATATATATATATATTTTTATATATATATATATATATATATATATATATATATATATATATATATATATATGTGTGTGTTTGTATGTAATGACAGTACATGTTTATCGCAGATGATGACAAGGTTCTTGTCAAAACCGTTTAGAGAAAAGTGGCTTAAAAAGAAGTTCTAGTTTTATTTTATATTTTTTTTAAATGTGCCACAAAGGATCAAAAGTGAAAAACGTTCAAGAAAATGCAATTACTTAACTATTAATTACTTAAGTGTTAAAATATCACACATATTTGAATCTCAAAAATTAACATTCGAAACTATTTTCGAATAACAAAATATAACACATCAACTTTCAAAAAAAATTCCGGTGTAAACAGGATATTATTGTTCATCCAAATGCAGAAACAACATTTATTGAATAAAAATGGATTTTATTTTTTTTAAATTCACAGCTTACTTTTTCACTTAACTTTTGACATAATTTTGTTCGCTTATGACTAAAGAACTGTATTGGGGTCCATTTGGATTCTAGTACGTATCAACTGTAGCTTTCAAATGTTTGTGTCGAAGGTTAGTAAAGTAAAAATAAAGAGGAAGGGTTTGAGATTTACGAAAATAAAAATATCGTACGCGGATAAACTACAAGTATCCTATTTATTTTCTGGTTTAGGAGAAAAGGAAGTACTGGTAAAAGTTGACCGAAAACAATTCTAAAAGGGTTCAGGATAAAGCTGAGGATCAGTCGTAAAATATAAAAGTTATGTCTGCACTAAATATTCAAATTTAAGAAACAATGTTTCCTGCCAGAGCTGGAAGGAAACTTTTTATGAAGTAGTATTTGCATTTTCCATACGATACAATATTTTAGCTGAACCTTTTTTCAATTTACCTCACTCTTCCCAACCCTTAAAAAAATATTAACGTTTTAATAAAGGTGACTCGGGTTAATATCGTAGTCAGTTAGGCCCTTAAACTACCCAGCCCGTTTTATTGTGTAGTTTTAAGAGAGATAATATTTTTATCTTGAGGTTAAAAATATCTTAGAATGTGTTTATACGCAATAATACTTGATTTTTTTCACATTTTTATTTTTTTTAATATCAACTGTACCGGCCATTGTTTGTTCGCTTAAGTAGTGTGATAGTCAGCACTCTCGACTACCGTTCTGGAGGTCCTGGGTTCGATTACCAAGGGGGGGGATCAAATAAATATAAGTGATTTTTTCACTGTAATATTTATTCAATATTAACCTGGACTGGTACCTGAAGCGGAGGGTTGATCACCTCTCCTTCATGTGTTAACGATCAAGATAACACTTCGTTTATATGATGCAGTGCCCTATGCACCATTGGGGTGCACAAAATGTTTTGAACGAATGAATGAATCTCAAAGTATACCGTATGCAAATCAAGAGAGAAAGGTGATCAGCACTGAGTGCTTTCCTTCATGTGTTAACGATCAAGATAACACTGCGTTTAAATGATGCACTGGCCTATGCATCATTGGGATGCGGATAAGGGTTTGAAGTACAGGCCATACATTGCTGTGGCTTATTTTGGTCAAATATAAAATAATGATTCAAAACATTATTTTATAAATAATCAATTAAATTTAAGTAACAGTCCTATTTTAGATAATTTTTCACTTTTTGTTCCTAAAAATTCCGCACAGTAGGTTTTTGTGTGTGTGCTCCATTTTACGTATGCGCGCGCGGCTATATACTGTTTTTGGGTCATTCCATTAGTTGTTATTTGGAGTTGCTACGCAATGCGTAGTAAAACAACATTTAGGATTTTTACGGAGTGTGTGGAAGTTTTTGGTAAGGGAATATAATTATTTATGAGTATTTTAATGTTTTAGAATTTAATAAACCATGATGATGACAAGGTTCTTGTCGAAACCGGTAGGTTAAAGTGTACTAATAATAAAAAAGTGGTTAAAACAAATTTGTTTAATTTTATAAAGTTCATTTTGAGTGTGTCCCAACACTTATTCTTCTTCTTCTTCTGTTCGTGTCATGTCAGGTCCCCCTGACGTGGACTATCACTTGAGAGTAATTGTCCTTGTCTTGGGCAGCTCTAAACAGCGCCTCGACGGTCCTGATCCCCGTCTAATCTCGTATATTTCGGAGCCAGGAGATCTTGGTAGATCTTTACGATACCTTTATTTCCAAATATTTAAAATACTTGTTCACAAATCTGTATTTTCTCCACTTTAGAGATAATTTTATATTTTAACATCTCAATAATAATTTATTACACAGACCTGAATGATGGAAGTTTAACTTCTGAAACATGTAGTCTATAATAAAACTCAAGTGGTAAAAAACAAGTGTTTTCTTTAATCATTGTAACATGTCTTACCACAAAGTTAATGCCGAAACAATAAATTAACATCTCAACATAGATGAAGAAGAAAATGGAAGTCTGGGTATTAACAGGGCTTATGACCTGCCATATTTTGGTAAACGAAACAATCAGCGGGTACGTATGAGGAGATGCATGAACGTGGAAGAGGCGAAGAATGTTTACAAGGCAGGGTGGTGTGGCGTTCTATTCTCTCTGCCTACCCCTGCGGAGAAGCGGCGTGATGGTTAGTTAGTTAGACTGGTAAAGTGTTCGCTTTACACAACGTGCAACATTCATCACTCTACCTATCTCATGATATCTAAAAAAGAAAAATAAAGTGGAGAAACCCAGATTTGTGAACAAGTATTTAGACGCACTCATAATGTTGTAAATTAAATATCTGGTCAAAGCAAAAGCTGCATAAAAATTCAAATAAGATTGTCAGGCGTTTTCCAGAATGTAAAATAATACGAGTTCGGATCTTGCATTCGAATAAAAGGATCTCTAATGAATAAGAGCTTTCTTTATCCAAAAGACGGCACGTCAATTGTTATGTTAGTCTCTATAAAACGAAATTTTATAGTGAAGCGGCTGTCAAGAAGCACCCCGTCCGCCATGAGCAATGTTAAGTATTGCGTGTGTTGCTATAACGTACAACAGATGGGGCTGCTTTTGAAGTAAAAAAAAAAACACCAACTTTTTAAAAAGAAGTTACTACGATACTTTTAATAAAAACGAAGTTTTTCTCGGCAGTACAATTATAAAAGTGGAAATTCAAACTAAAAATTAAAAAGTTAATTTTGTACCTAAAATTGGCAATGATAGCTTTCCTGGAAACTTGACGATAAACTTTCTGGAACGGAAACTTTAAAGTTTTTTCTAAAAAAAAAAACTCAATTTCAATTTATTCTACGTCACTGTTGTTCATGACGCAGTGGCGGCGCGTGGTAAGTCGCTTTATGCCTTAAGCCTAGAGATGTTTTTAAAACTAATAAATTTTGTTATATACCTGTCTTAAACTTAGTAAACTGTCTAAAACTTGGTTGTACTTTTTTTATTGAAACAGCTGATTGGTATAAATTATTGTTTACGTAAAATAAAATACAAGGAAGCATTCATGAGGCAAATATTAATATTTACATTTAAAACATGAATATTACCATGAACAATTGATAAAGACGACTTTCAAATTTATTAATGTAAACACGATTAATTAAAAAGAACTTCAGATATTCTCATCAACAGGTGAAAACATCTATAGTTCCCGAAACTAGTATTTTTTGTTATTAAATGGCGCCTTGGTGTAGTTGGATAGACGTTCGGCTACGAATAAGCGTCGAGGGTTTAAATTGCGAAATAAATTCAAGAAAGATTTATCTTCAATTAGTCTGGATGTTTGTGATGTATTTCTTCACATTTACCTTCCCTATCCTTACTATCAAACATGCAAACAAGCCTCTAAAAGATGAGGCTTTGACTATTTTATAAAACACATTAATAAGTTTTAAAATTATGATCCTAACATTGATTTTATAAGAGTGTGTATTTCAATTTTTTAAAAAACGAACGAGTTTTTAAAAAGCGATAAATAAAATAAAATATTTATAAATAAAAAAAAACAAAAAAGGATGTTGTTTGTTTTATTATTGATTTCTATGACATTTACGTTAGGTTATTTTATAAAGGGTGAGATAATTAATATTCGTAAAATTTAGAAAGGTGTGTTGAAATGTTTTGGGCATATGAATTAAATGAGTGAAGAAAGAATAGTAAAACAAATTTATGACGCGAATGTGACTGGCAAAAGGTTGGTAATAAAAAGCACAGGTATACCGAGGAAAACTCGGCATGATTAAGAATTAAAAATACTTAAAAGTGGTCAAGTCAGATGTCGGAATAATCGGCGTGTGTAAATGAGAAGATGTATGTGTAAGAGGCGAAGATTATGTACATAGACAGATTGGTATGGCGCTCTATTCTCTCTGCCTACCCCTACGCGGAAGCAGCGTGAAGGTTGGTTAGTTAGTTATCCAACAAATATAAGAAAGATGAGCGATTGAATTGTAAAAATCCGATTATAATATAAAAACTTCAAATCGCTCACTTCTTTCAAGAACGTCATAAATCAAAAAACCTTGATTTTTCCGGAGAACGTTTTTAAGTTTAAAAATATAATGTAATGTATTAAAAATATATATAAAGACACTTATTGAACTTTTTACTATGCAACAGATCTTTTCAGGTAAAACCTGAAGTTTTTTTCTCCATTTGAAAAATATTTAGTATATTTAAAAAAATTATAAACAATACCTTTTCTTCAAAATGCAAAAACAACACTTTCTGCCCTATAGCGGGTAAATATCAAGTAAAAAATATTCCGCTTTTGCTGGAATATAGTACATTATCTGGGCATTCCGAAAATATGCACAACTGAAAATTGACGATTTTTGATTCATGACGTTCTTGAAAGAAGTGAGCGAAATGTGCTTTTAGCCAAACTTTAGCTTTTTTGTTTAAATGAAATACAATATTATTTTGGCAATGTATACACTTTCATTAGGTAATTTACATCTGGGACAAGAATTAGCAAAGTTTGTTAAGCTAGTAAATGACAAGTTGTCGTTAAAAATTGTAAAGAAATATGATGTTTTGCTTTTTCTCATTTTCAATTTTAATGTATCAAACGTCAGGTAGCTCGCGAACTTTTCAAATTTCCTTCAATTCAAAACCATTATTAGAAGTGATATATGTTATTTGACTGATTTAAATTGTATGATTCAATATTTTGAGTGTGTCTAAATATTTGTTCACAAATCTGGATTATCTCCAATTACGTGTTCTTTTTTATATTATTTTTGACATCTCAATATGGATGAGGAAGAATAAGGAAGTTTAAGCTTACACTTGTGTAACATTCACCAATTATGGCCATGACTGACAACTACACATCTCAAATTCTTGGAAGGAATGAAAGAGTTTCCGCTCAATAAAACGCTTCTTCTAAAATCTTGAATTTTTTTTAAAAATAAAACTTTAAACCTTGAGTGTAAGACCTTCTCCAAGCACAAGAGCTCAGTCTCTTTTTTGGAGAGGCACAGCGAATCTAAAACATTAAAGTTTGACATATGTATAAATGTTTAGAAATTGTATTATGTTGTACTTAAAAATGTAACTATATTAAATAAATAATAAAAAAAAGCATTTTAGATGTCTCTAGTGAAATTCTATTGACATCAAGCACTATGTTTCGAATTCAAACAATTTATTATATATAGAAGTTTCAAGAATTTACGTAGTGGGCTTGTCAATCATGGGTAGAATCGGTAAATGTTACAGGTGTGTTAGCAGCCTATGGCGGTTGTAATCCCCGTTAACACCCAGACTTCCATTTTTTCTTCATCTTTGTTGAGATGTCAAAAAATGGTATAATAATATATCAAGTCGTGTTATACATAGGATGTATGTCCGAAAATAGTATGTAATCCACGACAGGATCGCAGACATGTGAGGGGGTGGGTTATGGATTAAGTTCGTACATAATGTATGACATGTGTGCTGGCCCATGTTACACATTACGGAGATTTGCTTCCTGATGCACCTGTACTGAAAGCTCATGCATTATTCAGACAAATCCCTCAACCTTCCTATTTCTAGACCATTCTACCTACTCTTGACCTGTGTACCTACTAATAACTTGAAAATTTCAACCAATCTCCGATGAATGTCATAAATATTCAGCAGAAAAAAAATACAAAATAAGATCAGGATCAATAGACTAAGGTTCCCACAAGATAAAATGCAGATTAACATGAAACATCTCAGAATGCAATTTAATAGTAATTTAAATAATTAATTTTCCTTACAGAAGAAACCCGACATGATGTTTTTTTGTGTAAAAAAAATTGATTTTTATAAATGGTATGATAATGATATGGAAAAAAGGTCTTAATATTTTCTGTAAGCCTTGTGGTAATATCAATTCAAGATTAACTTGGTAAATATTATTATTTTTTATGTGACACGTTTTTCCATGCATTTCGAATCATTTTTAAAGGTGTCGAGCAAAAATATAAGAAGTGAATTTAAAGATTAAAAACTATGAAGTGTAATGGTTAGCGCGTTTAGCTAGAATATTGGACGTTCCGAGTTCTATTCCCAGGAGGGATCAAAATAAATATTTGTGAATTTTCACTAAAAAATTTATTTCATATTACCATAGATTTGTAGGCAAAGTAAAGTATTTTATATTCATATATATACATTGTATATTAAAGAATAAACTTCAACTGTCGTTTCTTTGAT
This sequence comes from Brachycentrus maculatus, assembly GCF_059751285.1. Classification (NCBI taxonomy): domain Eukaryota; kingdom Metazoa; phylum Arthropoda; class Insecta; order Trichoptera; family Brachycentridae; genus Brachycentrus; species Brachycentrus maculatus. The sequence continues at coordinate 143,674 of NW_028281596.1, read as the reverse complement.
TACAGGTGAGTTTTGGTTAAATAATTGTTTAATACCAAAACTATGATAGGATATTTAACTTAAAACTAATAAAATAAAAATCTTTGATTACAGAGCAACGCATTTGAGTTTATTATTTCATACTTGAAAGCAAAATATCACTTCGTTGTATGTACTAATAAAACCAATGCAAGCAACCCTTCGTTCGCAATAAATCCGTCAACCGTCATAAGTATTATTTATATTTTGATCAGTGTGCACCTAACCCCTTATTTTCTTATAAAAATAAAAATATTTACCGAATGAATTCCCAGTATACCGGTTCGCACGTGATAGGGGTGATTTTTTTAAAGGAAACGTTTGAGAAATGTAATAAAAGGCGAGCACATCCGGTGAATTCCAATCCCGCGCCGTTCCTTGTCTCGGCCCAGCTGGGGCGGGGAGGAAGCGGAAACGGTGTTGGTTTGGTGAATTTATTCAAATTTTCTGGCTATTGTCACCTGGCTTTTGGCCAGGGAGGAGGAATTTACTTCCATCTTTGAATATTCACACTTTGTGCAGTATTATTTGTACAAGTTAGGAAACTTTGAAAGAGATTTTTATTTATTTTGCTGGTAACTAACCACGTACTAACACCACGACTCTTCAAGTTGAAACAGAGCCAGTAGAATGCTTCACCAGCCTGATATTGCAAAAATTCTTCACCTTTTCCATATTCATTCACTTCCTCTCACACACCCGGAAATTATTCCTACTCTTGACCCTACGACTTTCAAGTATTTGAAATACTCGGTTATGTTATGTTTTCCGCAGTCTTTACCTGCTCCTATTTCGAATTTTTAAATCATCGCAATACACCTTTCTTAATTTAATCGATAATTATTTTCTTAGCCTTGCATTCTTTCTTTACTTCAACATTCAAACATCTTTCATACACTATTTAAAAAAAACTAACTTCTTAGTTTAATTTTTTTTGCATGTATCACTCAATTTTGGGTGCTTTGCCCATAAATAAATAAGTTTAATTTTTTACCAGAAGATGAAAACATCTGTAAGTTTTCGAAATTAGTCGTATATATAAATAAAGCTCAAGTGGCATATTCAAGTGCTTTATTTTATTTTAAAAAGTCAACATATCATTCCACAAAGTTAATGGCGAATCAATAAATAATATCTATAATACATCGTTCTGCTGCACATCATCTGAGAGATTGTATTTCGATTGCATTAAGACTAGTTTCATCCTTCTTTTTTCAACTCCGTGCTTCATTTCCATACATTTAGGTTGGCACCAGGACTCCTTTGTATTCTGCTAGTTTACCTTTCAGTGTTAAGCTTTTATTTAAAAAAAAACTGATTTCAGTGCACTATTCATTATGCTCCCAGTATTCACTCTCCTTTCAATATTTTTATCAAGCTTTCCATCCCTACGTTATAAACCTCTTAAATATACAAAAAAATCTACGTGTTCCATATTTTTTCTTTACTACTAGTAAAGAAAAATCATTACATACATCCCAGCTTATTGTCCTTGTAGACTGCTGGGGTCAGCTCCCCTCGTCCTCAGGTTAAAGGACCTTCTGTCTTCGACAACGTCACCTAGGCCATGCCTTCGAATCATGTTATCTTGTCTTCGGAAACTCGTCTTCAAGTGAAATTTTGAGAAAATTTGCTATTCTCATGGCCGCTAAAAATTGTTTAACTGCGGCGACATTTGAATTTAAGCATTTCTTATATTTGCAGAAAGTTTTAGTTTTTAATAAAACTGGATTATTGTTAATTTTATCCTTGTTTTATTTTTGTTAATATTTATGTTTGATAAACACCAATTTTCGACATTGATTTGAACTAAATAATCAACAACAAAAAAAATATTTTGAATATAAATATTTTTTTGAGTAGTGGAATGTAATGTTTAATAAAATAGACATCAATAATGTTTGTTTTAAAACGTTTAATAGAAATATTGTTGATGTATATTTGATTAAGAAATGTTAGTTATAATATTATATAGTTATATTTATGTACATGATAGTTTTAAGATAACTTTTATTAAATTATATATAATAAAATTTTAGTTATTTTTAAGATTTTTTTATTTAATTTTATACTATTTTGTCATTTTTCGTTTATATTCTGTTGATTATCTGATAAATAAATAAAATAAACATATATTATTTATTGATTTTGTGGAATGACATGATGATTTTTTTTAATTAAACACTTGAATATACAACTAAATGAGTATTATTAAATTAATAAGTTCTAATTTTTACCTATATAAAACATCTATAAGTTTTCGAAACTAGTCGTATATTTAAATAAAACTCATTAATTGGGTATATTCAAGTTTTTTTTTTTTTTTTAAATAAAATAAAAATGTATATAGCTCATTTCAAAGGGTTAAAACACCTCATTAATCTCTGCATATTGTATGCGAAACAGCTATCGCTAAATTTAAAATCACGTACAGCTAGTACAATCGTCTTGGATTTTTATCTTTTCCATTTAGCTAACTCACGTCCCCGCTGGCAGTAAAAGGCAGTCCTTATGAAGTCAACTTAAATTCAGAGGAACCCAGACCTAAGTTGTCCTTTTTATTTCCTTTGCTTTCGGTACACCTTGCCTCACAACTCTGAGTGCATGAAAATTATAAAAAATGTTTATTTTTTATGTTATTGAATATAGTAAGAAGAGTTTTTTTTAAATAGTTTTTTAAATTTTCTAGCCATTTCAACATAACAATCTTAAAATCAATTAAGCTGTTCTCTTCAATAAAGAGACTAAGCTCATGTGCTTAGAGAGGGACTTACATCTATGTTTTATTCATTGTTTATGACTTTGAGTGATATAATTTATTATTATAATATATTTTTTTATATTTTAATGCGTTTTCTGTGTTTTAATTTTTTTTAATATTTATTCTTCAATTAATATATGTAAATTTATTTATTTTACAACAAATACAAATAATAACTGCCACAAAATATGATAAATATTTTAAAAAATAATTCTTGTGTTTATTACTAATTATAACTAACTAACCATCATGCCACTTTCCGGAGGGGTAGGCAGAGAGAATAGAGCGCTTCACCACGTCTTTGCAAACATTCTTATCATCTACCACATATATATATATATATATATATATATATATATATATATATATATATATATATATATATATATATATATATATATATATATATATATATATATATATATATATATATATATATATATATATATATATATATATATATATATATATACAGTGGGTGGCCATATTATTAGGGACACTTCGAATTTCCTGTAATTTTCATTATTAAATTAATTTAATGAGCAAATAATTTGGTTTTTTGAATATTTTTTTATTGATTGGGGTGCTTTATTTAGAATTTAGAAACTATATTATCATGGATTAAATAATACCAATTTATTTTTATCATAATAAGTGATTATTCAACAATTTTGAAAAAATCTTAATTTTTAGTAATAACACCCTTTGCTGCGATTACAACCTCCAAACGTCAGGCCATACTTTTTAATGCAGATTTTTGCATTGTGCCAGAGATTAGGGTTATTGTGTCATACTCTGATAAGAGTTTCTATCATTTGCCGCTTAGTGGTGATGACTTCTTTACCAATCTCACGTTTCGTTAGTTCCCAAAGGTTTTCAATGGGGTTCATATCCAGCTAATTCCCCGGGTGAGGCAAAACACTGAGGTTTTTTTCAGCCAGGAATGTGATAACACTCCTGGCTTTATGATACAATACCGAGTCATGCATTAACACATACTTTTCATCGCCAGGGAACCATTCTTGAGCCTCGGCTGGAGTGACTTTTCAGTACTCGCTGGTACTGGTCTTGCCTCATGGTCCCTTCCATGATAAAGAGGCACACCATACCCTTAAATGAGATTACGGACCACAACATTATGCTAAAAGGGTATTTTTAACCATCTCCACTAGGCAGTCTGGGTGGAATTTGTATCCTGGGCCACGTCGGAAAAATGAAGTTCTTCCCACCAAAATTTTTAATGTTGACTCGTCCAAGAAGCAGACCTGTAATGTATTACCATAATTGCAAAAATACATATATTTTTTATCTTCTTAATTTATTATACGAATACAAGCCATAAATATTCGAATCTAGTCCGAAACAGTTACATTCCGGTGTTCTTTGGCCCATAGGAGTCGTTTTTTCTTCATGCCTCAGTCAGGCGTAGTTTTTTGGTTGGACGTCGACCCATTAGATTTACTTCAACTAACCGTCTCTGAACTGTCCTTTTGGATACGTTGATTCCTTCATCGTTTATCAACAGAAATCAACAACAATTAGACAATCAACAGACTTTTTACGATTTTGGAAATAGATGTCCCTGATTTTATGGGCACCACGCGGAGTTGTGATGCTTTTTCTGCCTTTTTTTCCGACGCGGGCTGATTCTAGACGCAGGTTTTTATCAATTTTTCTTTAAATCCGATAAACTCCTAACTTCGAAACATCTGTAAGTGCTGCTATTTCTCTCTGAAAATATGTGGAATGAAGTAATAAGGTTATAACTTCCCTACATTTAAAAATTCATTGAAATTAACTTATTGAATTAGCAAAACTAATAAATTATTAAACAACACTTACGTTTTTATAGTCTTGAACTCAAAAAAGTTACAGAAAAATGGTTTTAAAAAATATTAACTGATCTCACACCAATATCATTTTTCACTAATCAACATCCAAATGAAAAAAAACTTACTTTTTTGATATTTCACAGTATTGATACATCTTCAAAACAATAATTATGATACAATATATATATATATATATATATATATATATATATATATATATATATATATATATATATATATATATATATATATATACATATTTATATATATATATTTATATATATGTATATATATATATATTTTTTTTTATATTCTTAATCATTCCCGCCAATTGTTCCGACACCTGACCTGACCAGTTTTTGTATTTGACATACATGATCGTGCCAAGATTTCCTCTGTCTTTTTTTGCTTCTATAATCAACTACATTGGCCTCTAATTTTTTATAAATCAAAGACTCTTGCTATTTTATGTAAGGTCCGAATCTTGGATTAAATTCACATACTTGAGACCCGCATGAAAACATGATTCTTAATTTTTCACGCAGCTTATAATTTGACCGGTTATTTTATGTACAACGTTTTGAGTGTGTCCAAATACTTGATCACAAAGTTGGATTATATCCGCTTAGGAGTTATTTTATATATTTTTGACATCTCAAGGCAGATGAATAAGAATATTATGGAAATTTATAGAATTCATAGGGCTTACGACCGTCAAAGGCTTGGTTAAGTGATATCATAACTTCCTTATGAACCCTTATTTTCTTTTAAATATATGCAAAAATATGTTTTAAAGTATAACCGCTCATCAACGATCTCATTAACGATTTCTCGGAAAGAGTGTACAAAATAACGAATTTCGGGACACCTTGTACATTTTTGGTTTCTAGACTTTAAAAGTTTTTTAGTGGAAGCTGATACCAGAACGTGCAAAGTACATTTCTTACCTCTTGTTGAACATTATTTATATTTCTGAGGGAATTTCTAATTTAAAATATTGTAAGAGATCCTCCCCTAGGCGCGAGGGTGGGGGTGATCTAACCCTTCTCGTCTCCGACCTACCCCGAATGACCTCGTAGACCTGCGCTGACTTGGGTAAAATAAGGGAAATAGTTACTTAATTTAACGGAGATGTATTCAGCTAAAGGAAGTAAAAAAAATATACAAATTCTGTGGGTATACCAACAGAGAAAAAAATAATTTTCTTGAACGGAGAATATTTAACCCAATATGAATTTAAAGAACTGTAGTTAGTTGAGTTAAGTGATCAATTTATACAGACACACAAACACACACACACGCACACACGCACACACACACACACGCACACACGCACACGCACACGCACATACACACACACACACACACACACACACACACACACACACACACACACACACACACACACACACACACACACACACATGGTTTAGACACAAATATGAAAGAGATGAAGAGTATTTTCTTTGCCTATTCCTGCGGAGATTCGGTCACCAAATACTTGATTCACAGACTGAGTGATCATATACTTTGTAACATTCTTTTTCGTGGGTTAGTCTGCAGGTTGTGCCTTCGCACATGCCTTCCGCAACCGTAACAAGCAGGCCTGAATGTCATATATTATGGCCCATCCATGTGGCTAGCTGTTGTGTTCATTTATTTGATAAGCATCATCTTTTTCTTTCTGTGCCACTTCTAACGAAGATCGGCGATCATCATGGCTATCTTTAATTTTGATGCTGCAGCTCGGAACAGAGATTTGGTGCTTCTGCCTTCTGATAAGCAGATTTACCTCCCAACCCTGCTTAAAACCTCATTGTTCCCTAATTTTTTCAACCAATGAATCCACAACATGCGCCTGTAGCACCACATCTTAAACACCTCTAGCATACCCTCATTCTGCCTGACCAATATCACTCGAACTTTTTTGATATTACATGTATATTTTACACAACATGCATAATATCATCTCATATAATGATAATTGAGTGCAAGCAAAATTCGTTATGTAATTTTGATACCGTTATTTGAAATCACCCTCTCTTGTGCATAATATTTCAAAATTGAAAACCATAATTCATATTTTAATGTCATTATTACCATAATTAGAATAATTAATCCCGTCGAAATTTGGTTGGGAAAATTATAAAGTATAAAACTGAAGTAGGGGAAAGGAACCATCATTGAACCAAATTCGTAATAAAGCTAAAATGAATATCTTTAAACGAACGATTTTAACTCTTTAAAAAAATTCAAGCACTTTTAATTTCTATCTTGAATAAAAAAAGGAATACTTATTTATTTTTTTACAAAAATGTTAATAAAATTAGTATATAACCACTCACCGAGATTTTTACGTCTACTGGTTTCGAGACGTACCCGTCTCTTCGTCAGGACAATCACTAACACAGCATGCAAACAATACTACCCTTCACCACCATAGCACCATTTACACACTCAAAACTACACAAAATGTCTAACACATGCGATTTTTGGTCGACCCGAAGACCAACATGCACTATAGTTTTCAATACAGACATGCGTTACGAGCCGAGGTTAAACGTATATTAGTTTAACGTATAGTTAAACGTATATTTATTAATATACGTTTAACCTCGGCTCGTAACGCATGTCTGTATTGAAAACTATAGTGCATGTTGGTCTTCGGGTCGACCAAAAATCGCATGTGTTAGACATTTTGTGTAGTTTTGAGTGTGTAAATGGTGCTATGGTGGTGAAGGGTAGTATTGTTTGCATGCCGTGTTAGTGATTGTCCTGACGAAGAGACGGGTACGTCTCGAAACCGGTAGACGTAAAAATCTCGGTGAGTGGTTATAAACTAATTTCATTAACATTTTTGTAAAAAAATAAATAAGTAAAAATGACTAACCACAAAGTAAATGCTTTAAATATTAATAATATTGAGAATAAAAAAAGGAATAACTGAGTTTAAAGGATTATTATCCTTCGATCTTTTAATCTCATCAATTCATGGTTTATTTCATAAAATTTCTTCCCGGCTCCATCCTATCGTCTTAGACTGTCTGTAGACTATTGGGGTCAGCTCTCCTCGTTCACAGGTTGTAGGTTCTTCTATCATGGACAATGTCACCTAGGCCATGCCTTCGAATCATATTATTTTTCTGTTACATCTATGATTTTTTTGATTTATTTAAAAAAAAGATTACCTAACTAGTTTCAAAAATCTGAATTTTGTCTGACTGACGGGAGCTACTGCAGTTTGTTATGCAATGCTAAAAAATAAAAAAGATATATTTATATATTATTTTTTAAAAACAAGTCAAAACGTAAAATGTTCTCAGAACAATAGAAAAATAAACTTTTGTTAATAAATAAAAATGAAAAAAAAAAACTAAATTCGAAATTTAAAAAACATATCACAAGGCTTCACCTCAAAACAAATTATAAACAATTTTATCTTTATAAATTTTCGTGATATATTTATTTCAAACTTGTTTATAAAAATAATACAAATAACTGATAAGTACATGAAAAAATTCGCGATTGGGACAAAAATTCTCACGATATTGTTTCATCCGGTTGCGCGTGTGTTTTTATCTATACTTTTCACTCGTGAATTACATATTGATTTTAAACATAAAGAGAAAATGCACTCACAAGTAGATAAAGCCAAACAAATTTAAAGCGGTGTTGCGTAAGCCGTAGCTAAATTTCAGAGTTACTTGAACTTTAGGTAAATAAAAAATTCACCCGGTTTTAATATGTATAACCTGTGAATATAAATGATACCTCGAGGATACCACACTACGCACTAAATAATGGGTATTTAATTATACGAAACCCATTATTTTTTCGCCCTACACTATCATAAATTATCAATTTTTCGTACGCTGTCACAAGTTGTGCCAAAAAACGTTTCTCGTGATAATAAAGAATTGCATATGTTCACACGCGCTACTTTGTTAGCAGTGGATAAATAGTGCAGAATACAAATACTCATTTCATGTACGTTTCTAACCCAGTTTTTAAAAAAGCACTTTAGACCAAGAAGATCCAAAATTTTGTATTAATTTTTCAATTATTTGATATGGATTGAACCCAAACTAGTTAAATCTGTTTTAACCCTAGGTTACTAAAGCATCCTACTAGCGACGTTGTTACTAAACATTCGTAAAAATTACGACAAAGAAGTAAAACGGGAATAAATACAACTATGTAGTTTTGGCACATAAATAAAATCACTAGACTGGATATCGGTTACGACGAGACCAGGTTGCTGGTCAAATTAAATTAACGTGGAAAAAAACTACTCATGCAGTTGTTATTTTGTTCTATAGAATGCAGTTCCACCAAGAAATGTCCGTAAAAAATTGAAATATTATGAAAAAATATTTTTTTTAAAAGTAAAAGTAAAAAGTAACATTCTTTTGGGTTTAAGAGATCAAAAAAATAATTATTGTGTTGAGATGGTTTGGACATGTACAACGAGTGAGTGAGGAAAGAACGGTAAAACAAATTTATGACGCGAATTTTATTGGAAAATTTATGACGCGAATTTTATTGGAAAAAGAGCAGCCAATGCTTGTAAGTATGCCAAATGCTTGAAAGTGGTCAGGTTAGGAGTCGTGATAATCGGCGGGTATGTATGAGGAGATGCATGAACGTGAAGAGGCGAAGAATGTTTGCAAAGGCAGAGCGGTATGGTGTTCTATTCTCTCCGCCTACCCCTGCGGAGAAGCGGCGTGATGGTTAGTTAGTTTTACATTAGGTAGACACTGTTAAGCAAGGGATGCTGGAACGACGCGAAAATATATTGTTTCAGAAATCGTCATTTTGCCGTCATTTTTACGATAGTTTAGTGTGCTAGGGTTAAAGAAATAAGGTTTTTCTCGGTCTAAATAAAACTTGTTATCATGTTGTACATATCCAAAAACAAAGTTGAGTTTAAGACTATCTTTGTGAGCCATGAATTATTAAAAACATTAATTTAATTTTTATATACAAAGCTCGAATCTACAAATTAAGGATTTATGACTAGTACAACAATATGACTTATCCCAAAGTCTTATTATATGGCTTATTATATCCCTTATAAAATATTTAACAAAAGCTTTTTAAAAATTATACCGTAACTCCGTTTAAATTATTTTTCAAGTCACCTCTTTTGTGGACCGTATTTCAAAGTGTATCTCATTTAGAAAATATGATACAAACCCCTTTCAGTTAAATCCAGCAAATACAACAGTTATGAATAAATTATAATATCATCAGATTTATTATTTAACACCCTTAAAAATATTGTTTTTGGCAATTTCGAAACAACAGCCCCCTTTCGAAGGAGTTCAAATCATCTTCATTTATTATTTTTGAGTTTTTCTTTAATTTGTAATAGAAGGTTGTATTTTACAAAAATAATTTAAAAAAACATTTAATAATTAGTAATAAAAATTAACGTACCTAATGATTTTTAGGGGTAAAACATTAACTGATTCAAATCAATTTATTTGAACGGCACCTTTAATAAAAATAATAAAAATAAACAAGTTTACAAGCGTTAAAATTTTTACTATTTTTAAGTAAATATTTGATTCGGCAGTCGATAAGTGGTTTCGTAGCCAATATCTATTAATTTTTAATAAAAAAATTATTTGGTTAGTACCTTTTTTCTAGAAATCTATTATGACACGTGTAACAAAAATGTTTGATAATAATGCTTAATAATTCGAAACATTTTAACGAACAATGGTAAAATTGAAATTTGATACTTATTATGTATTATATATTCAAACTCTCATCCGCACACACATTTATTACGTGACTCGTTCAATTATTCTTTATAATAATTGTTTTTTTAAAAAGTATAAAAAGTATATCCATTTAATATTTTTTGATATTTTATATAAACCCTTATCTGCAATCGACGGTGCAAAGGGCACTGGATCATATAAACGTAGTGTTGTTATCTTAATCGTTAACACATGAAGAAAATGTGATCAGCCCTCCGCTTCAGGTACCGGTTTAAGATCCTGAACAATAAATATTAGAGTGAAAAAATTATACATATATTTATTTGACCCCCTCCCCTGGGAATCGAGTACGGTACCTCCAGTACGGTAGTCGAGCGTGCTGACCATTCCACTACGGTGGTGGACAAAATAAACGCAATATTGTTTTTATTGAAGCTATTTTTGTAGGCCTTAATTTGTATTTATGAAAGAACCTTTTATCGTTACTTCCTCTTAAGTAAGTAAATACAGCAAGTGATAAAGTAATTATAATAGCCAAAGTGTAACAGGGCTTCAACTATTTCTTGATAAACAATTATTCGATCTCTGGTATGAGGGTACATTCCTTCCGCATATTCTGCAGAATAGCTCAGTAAGTCAATTAACACCAGCGAGTTGAGAAAACATATACCGATACAGTAAAACGCTGGAAATCCGAAGTCCCGTGAAATCATGAAGGAAAGGTGATCAGCCCTCCGCTTCAGGTACCAGTCAAGAGTAAATAGAATAAATATTGGAGGGAAAAAATCACTAATATTTATTTGACTACCCCTTGGGAATTGAACCTAGGACCTCCAGAATGGTAGTCGAGCGTGCTGAGCATTAAATTATTGGTATTGAAAAATAAAATAAAATAAACTATTGATTTTGAAACGAAAAATTATTTGACGAGCTTTAGGTAACATTCAGCTCTCATATTAAAACTGGATACAGTAAAAATAATGGGATGCAGTTTTTTTTTAATATTGGGCCAATACAAATTCTTATTCGAAATATGTTGAGCAATTTGTGAATTTTCTTATGAGCTATTTTAGGAATTTCAATAACAAAACTGGTATCGCCTAATTTGCTTTCATTGTAATCATTTTTTTACGGGAATTTATTGGATTTTTTAAAATTAGTGTCTATCTTTTTTCAGAATCTATCAGAAATTATCTCTAGAAACTGTTCATAGTTTTGTAAAACCATACAATTATTTAAAATAATTAAAACCGTTTTCATTTTGTATCTGAAGATAAGGAATGCAATAAAAACTTCATTAATACGTCAACAGTAAGAAATTCAGAGCGAAATTGATACGTGGATCTTGTACACATCCAAATAAAAGGGTCTCCACAAATAAAAGATTTCCTAATCCAAATATAGATGGCTATACTGAACTCTCATATACAGTGTCATGAGATAAATGATATACTTAAGAATTGCAAAGTATGAGTAGTGTGGTTGACAATCATGGGTAGAATTGGTGAATAATTAGCTCCAAATGATAAAAATGAAAATGATATTTTTCGGCGTTTCTCATGTGTGTGATTATAATCCAGGATTCGGACCTCACAAACTAATAAAACAGTTTCTGCTCAGTAAAAAACTTCTTTTCATCTCACCAATAGATGTCTCTAGTGAAGTTCTAGCGATTCAAGAACAATGTTTCATTATTGGTTCATATATATAGAACTTCCAAGAATTTGAATAGAGTGGTTGTCAATAATGGGTAGGATAGGTAAATGTTACACGTGTGTAAAGTGATCATTTAAACCAGCCTATGACAGTCGTCAGCCCCGCAAATGCCCAGACTTCCATATTCTTCATCATCTTTGATGAGATGTCAAAAAATAGAATTGGTGAATGTTACACGTGTGTAAAGTGATGACTTAATCCAACCCAAGTAAGCCCTATAAATGCCCAGACTTCCATATTCTTCTTTATTTTTTTGAGACGTCAAAAAACGTAAAAAAAATATATATTAGTTGAAGACAAAGTCTGAGTTTTATTTAATAAAGATTTTTATATCGCTCACTCCTTTCAAAAACGGCATAAATCAAAAAACTTGATTTTTCAGGAGAACGTTTTTAAAGTTTAAAAATATAACACAATGTTTTAAAAATATATATCAAGCCACTTACTGATTTTTTTACTATGCAACAGATCTTTTTAAGTAAAACCTGAAGGTTTTTTTCCATTTGAAAAATATTTAGTATATTTAAAAAATATATTAAACAATACCTTATCTTCAAAATGCAAAAACAACACTTTCTTCCCTGCAGCGGGTAAATATTAAGTTAAAAATATGCCGCTTTTGCAGGGATATAGTACATTTTGTGGGCATTCCGAAAACATGCACAACTGAAAATTGATGATTTTTGATATATGACGTTGTCGAAAGGAGTGAGCAATATGTTACTTAGATATGATACTTAGGATTATAAGATTTTTTTGTGATACCGAGTATGTATAGGTAATAGAGAATGAAAAGGGAGTGTGGGGTAGAAGAAAATGCAATAAATATTATCAGGGCAAGTATTCATGTCATGGGAGGATTTTGTGTCTCAAGTTTCTAACCGCCTTCTCTGTCGAAGTTCTGATCCAAAATTAATTTAATATAGTGACAACCCGACTTGGGTAGGTACATGTGGGATACGTTTTTTGATCCTCCCTTGTAACTTGGATTAGACGAGTCAAATTGGGTTGCTATTACTTAAGGGGAATATCGAGTTAACATACTCAACATGTAAAGGGTTTTTTATCATTGCTTTTCGCTCACTCCTTTCAAGAACGTCATAAATCAAAAATCGTCAATTTTCAGTTGTGCATGTTTTCGGAATGCCCAGAAAATGTATTATATCCCAGCAAAAGAGGCATATTTTTAACATAATATTTTCCCACCACAGGGTAGAAACTGTTATTCTTGCACTTTGAAGAAAAGGTATTGTTTAATTATTTTTTTAAATACACATACTAAATTTTTATCAAATGGAGAAAAAACTTTCAGGTTTTACTTAAAAAGATCTGTTGCATAGTAAAAAGTTCAGGAAGTGGCTTGTTATATATTTTTAATACATTATATTATATTTTTAAACTTTAAAAACGTTCTCCTGAAAAATCAAGTTTTTTTATTTATGACGTTCTTGAAAGGAGTAAGCGATTTGTGTTTATAAAATCTTCACAAATTTACTTAATAAGATTAGATTTTTCTTAGTTTATTTGTAAAAAATTGATCTTTTAAATTTGTTAAAGAAAATTATGTTTTTTTATAAATTTACAAACTAACAATTACGTCGCTTCCTCGCATGGATAGAAAGAATAGAGAGAATAGAACGCCACACCACTCAATCTTGCAAATATTTTTTTGCCTCTTCACGCAGTGCTATCTTGATCGTTTACACATAAAGAAAAAGTGTTCAGCCCTCCACTTCAGGTAACAGTCCAGGGTCTCATTACATAAATATTAGAGTGAAAAAATCACTTATATATATTTGCCCCCCCCCTGGGAATCAAATCTATGACATAGTACTGTAGCTGAGCGTGCTGACCATAACTTTGCAGAGGCGGAAAAAAATTAAACCATATACATATTATCAACGACATTTAATACAGAAGCATCAAATACAATCGGCAATTATTTAATATTATTTTTGCCAAAACAACGAATGGCATTTTAAAATTAAATAAAAAATATGAGCACCGAAGATTTGCTTCCAAGTTTTTATATGCATTTTTCAATTTATTTTAGAAGATCGAATTTAAAAAGCTGTGCTTAAAGCTGGGGTTATTGCCAAAGGAGCAATATCGTTCTACCGCATTGTGCTGTGCTGTGCTGTGCTGTACTTTTTTGTTATTTTAATAATCTTTTAATCTCCATTCGAGAACCAATTTTGCATTTTAAAATTCCATATACCCGAAGCGCAATATCTCGAGTTATACAAAATTTCAGTTTTGAAAAATTACACGGCTCGCAGTATTAGAATACAATACCGGGAAGCCAATACTTTATCAAGCTTCTATAATCATATTTCTCACGCTAAATAAAAAAATAAATTTTGTAAGGAGCATGAGAGATTTCTATTTTTTTTTCTTTATTTTTATTTTTTTTTTATCTGGATTTATGTTGATGATAAATTAGCAGGATAAGTCATATTTATTACGAAAACGAGCGTTTAGTTTTACGAAATACTACTTGACATAATAAGCACTCACAACACAGGTTACTGAGATCGTATGCGTTATTTGAAGGTGTAATCCTCTTCTTCTTCATCTTTTTCCATCCTTTATTCGTACCCAATGGTGCATAGAACACTGCATCGCATTAAAGTTTCATGTATGAAGGTAAGATGATTATTTTTAAACTTTATATAATGAATTAACTTTGTTATAACCACTTTTTTATTAATACAAAAATTATTTAAAAAGTGGTTATAACAAAGTCATTTCATTTTATAAAGTTTATGAAATGTCCCACAAAGTGTCTGCGGAAAATATTCAAGAAATGATTATTTATAAATTTTATAAGAAAAAACACTTTTTATTTTTATTTTGAAGGTCTCCTGAAAATTGAATCTGGAGCCTAATCCAGTACAGTAGCTAATCGCGCTAACCATTACACTACGGAGGCCAACGCAATGTGTGTCAGAGCTAAATAGTGTTTTAATAGATTAAGTTATCTAAACGACCTCAAGTGACAATCCATCTTCTCTTAATGACATTTAATCATAATTTTGGATAATTTATCTACCGCTATTTCCGTAAAATACTATCCTAAGGGCACATTTAAAGGCACTGTTTAGTTTTCTGCGATTTTTCCACAACAAAGTGCTCAAAACTTTCTTTGGAATACACCCGGTAAGTAGTCCGATGTTTGAATGAATTATTTTATACAATGGATCACCCAAATCGCCTGCACTAAAGAGAGGCTAGAAATCAAAAGTTCTGAGGTATGAATGCAACTTCCGAAAAGGGAAACAGCTTTTACCAAACTTTAAATGCCACTCAAGCCTGCTTATGAATGGAAACCTGCATCATAGAATTACGAGAAGGTTTGAAATGTAAACAAAATATTTATATACATAAAAAAGTAAATAGACCACACCCAACCATCCTACTTGCTCCTCACACAAAGTTGCTTAGAAGACAAATCCTGTTAATGAATCTGAGCTTTTTGTATTGAAAATAAAGAAAATAATTTTACGACGTTTTGAGGTGTTTTTACATATCATTTACTTATAAATAAAGTAATCTGATCAAATTGTAATATGCATTAAAATTTTAAATCAAGTTTTCAGGAGTCTTCTCATATCGCTCACTCCTTTCAACAACGTCATATATTAAAAAAATATGATTTTTCAGGGGATCGTTTTTAAAGATTAAAAATATAATAAAATGTATTAAAACTAAAGACCAAGCCACTTTTTCCTATGCAACAGATCTTTTTTGGTAAAACCTGCGATATGTGACATAATCCTGTAAGGATCTTAATTTTATTTTAATTTTATTAATTTGGGAAAAATACAGCTTGTACATCTTAAAAATACAGCAAACATCACAATAAAAGGGTCTCAACTTAATAAAAGTTTTCTCAAACTAACCATTGATGACTCCAGTAAACTGAAACATAAAGCGTGCTCCTACCTCCTACATATATCATGAGATTTATGAAATATGTAAGAGTTCCAAAAACTTGAGTGGTGTGGTGTCAATCATGGGTAGAATTGTGGATACGGAATATGTGTTACACGTGTGTAATGTGATCACTAGATAATTTTCTGGGGGGTCATAAGCTCTGTTAATATCTGGACTTTTATATATTTTTTCGTTTGTGTTGAGATATCAAAATGTAAAGGAAATAATAATGGTTACACCAATACAGAAAAAAATCCAGGAATATGTGAGGAATGTAAAACAAATTTTTGGGGTGAATGTTGTTGAAAATAGAAGCAGAGGTACACGCTCAGGATAAATTGGGATGACAAGTATTTAAAATACTTAAAAGTAGTCAGGCCAGAAGTCAAAATAATTAGTGAATACAAACCCATACATATCGCTCACTCCTTTCAAGAACGTCATAAATAAATAAAAAAATATTTTTCAGGAGAACGTTTTTAAGTTTAAAATTATAATACAATGTATTAAAAATAAATTTCAAGCCACTTGTTGAACTCTTTACTGTCCAACAGATCTTTTTAGGTAAAACCTGAAGGTTTTTTTTCCATTTGAAAAACATTTAGTGTATTTAAAAAAATAATTAAACAAAACTTTTTCTTCAATATGCAAAAACAACATTTTCTGCCCTGTAGTGGGTAAATATTAAGTCAAAAATATGCCTCTCTTGCTGGGATATAGAACATTTTCTGGGCATTCCGAAAACATGCACAACTGAAAATTAAGGATTTTTGATTTATGGCGTTCTTGAAATGAATGAGCGATATGAGGTGATGCACGAATGTAATAGAGGTAAAGCATGTTTGCAAAGACAGTGATGTAACGTTCCATTCCCTCTGCCTACCTTGACTGGGACGCGACGTGATAGTTGATAAATTAATTAGTTACATTCATTTAAGTTATTCTTAAACTCTCATTTGCTCGCTAATTGCTTTATTTCTTAACAACAAAGAAATTAAATTAAATTTAATATTGTACATTAACGAACAAATTACAATATTAACCCAGATAAGCTAACTCAAATCTCTGCAGTGCTTTAACCACGAGACTCATAGAGACAACCTCTATATGGTAACCCTGAAAGTCTGGCAAGTTTTATAATTTAGCACAAGGCCTTGGAAAATCTGCAGTTGTTATGTGGTATTAAGCGAGGTTCTTCTCCGACCCTCTTTGAATCATCACCCCTTGAGAAATATCTGAGCTTTTACTTGAAAAATGTTATGCAAGCAAAATTTTATTCATCAAAATATTATTGTTTATTTTATTTTATTATTTCAGTCAGTGAGAATAAATTATTATTAAATATGACCAAATTAAAAAGCTTGAAACATGAATTTATTTAAAATATACATAGCTTTTCACTATTCAATATTTTTGTTTTAAGGTGAAGCACCTTTTGCAAAGTGATTTTAAATCATTCAACATTTTGTGTTGATATTTTTATACAGATGAACTAGTGTATGGACAATTGAAGAATATTTGAAAATAAAAATTTTGTTTGATATGTAATTTTGATCAATATCTAGTGAGGTGATATTACAAAAAAAAATATGCATACTTTTTTTTAGTGAATTGAGAGTTTATTAATGCAAACACGACTAGTTTCGTGAACATATGCAGTTGTGGCAACCTTCACACATAATGTACATCGAATATGGCAACTCAAGCTCAACGTAGCGAGCTACCTTCACGAGAGCAGAAAAGAACGAAACGAGCGACCTCGCCACACTTCGTCGCCACCCGTCCACAGATCGACACGTACTTCAACTGTTCTCATATTAGAGTCACGCGATTATCCTTAAGTATTTGCTTGATTGTAATTTAATAGAACTAAATAAATTTGTGTTAAAAGTAATCCGCTTTCATCTTGCTTCCCTTCTGATAAATTAAAGTGGTATTCAACTAGAAACCATAATTGGTGACCCCCCAACGTGATCCCGAAACACGTTTTACAAAATTCGGAATTTTAGAAGCATTTTTTAAATAAAAACCGAAAAAAACAACGCGTAATAAACATCGATCACAGGAAGCGTGGCGACGAGCGTCCCAGGGATAAAATGTAAGTCAATATTTTAGTATTCTCACATATCTAACGTAAAATCTTTTCATTAAAAATAATAATCTCGAAATTAAACCTTTTATATTTGCACTACCCAATTTAGAATCTTTTCCCTGGTAAAATAAAAGTCAATTATTAACAATTTTTTTAATCCTATCTATATCCGATATATCTACCTATATCTAATCCGATGAAACCACGTGGGAGAATAGAAAATTAATTGTACCGACAGAATACTCGCTGCTATTGTAACACTGATTTCAGCTAAGACGACATCGTCTCGGTCATCTTAAGGCTGACGCAGACATCGGAAATCCACACAGGAAGAACGTGCGCGAACACATACTTCAGATACGGAAGCCGTCAACAACGAAGAGGAAACGAACAACGAAAAAGCTAAGTCAACCTAAATAAACATAATTTAAAATCATTTATTTGCCAAAAAATATATGCAAAAATTCAATAATTAGCTCTCATAGTAAACGCCACCTATCCTGTTTCATAAATAAAATCAAATCGTAAATAATTCACAAATAAAACAAGGCAAAAAAACGCCGCTGTAAATGTAGAATCAATAAATTATTGTCATTTATATATAAAAATAAAAAAAAATATTTTTTCTTTAATATTACGTCAAAAATTATCCTAATAATCAAATTTCTTTCAGCATTGTCATTACTATATAACATCGAAAAATAATCCGATTACATTAATCCGTCTACATAATTTCTTGCTTAAAAAAAAAAAACACGTGACAATTACAAATTCCTAAGCGTACTTCGTACCGCGGCCGATAAGCGATAAACAAACCCGAGTCATTAACCCCACCATTTATTTTTTCTAACAACGCGAAAAATACCAATCCGTAACATCCAAACACAGCAAAATCCAAAATATTTAAATAATTTTTTTTACAAAAAAAAAAATAAAAAAAAAAAATTTTTTTAAATATCGCACAACGATGGCAACCAACGGCGAACATGAATATCAAGAATCGCAGCAAGTACAACCGCAGCTACAAGAACATACGGAAGTACACAAAGTCAGCGTGAAACTCCCACCATGTTGGAAAGAAAATATAACGCTTTGGTTCATACAAGCCGAAGCTCAATTTGCCACGGCAGGAATTACCACAGATGAAACCAAATATTATATTATATTGGCAGCACTGGATACGGATTCACTAAGAATTGTGAGCGACATAATAACGCGACCTCCAACAACAGGAAAATACACACACCCGAAAACAAACCTGATAGCACGACTGCAAGACTCCGACCAGAAGAAGCTAACAACCTTGTTAACAGGACTACAACTAGCAGACAGAAAACCATCAGAGCTAATGAGGTGCATGAAGGAGCTAGCAGGACCCAGTCTAGCAGAAAATCGTATAACAAAAACCCTGTGGCTACAGAGGCTACCTCAACAAGTCCAAGCAATATTATCAGCAACGAAAACAGAGAATCTGGACGAAATGGCCAACACGGCAGACAAAATAATGGACATATTGAGAAAACCGGAATTAAACAAAATAGACGAAGATCGACTATCCACAGCAGCACGGCAATACAATGCAACATGCGATCAACCAAGAAACGAAAATCTTAGTGACCTAATACTGCTGAGCCTGCAGAAGCAAATAGAACTACTAACGCAGGAAGTTAAACAACTAAAAGCGAAACACGAAAACGACAACTGGCAAGGACGCATGAGCCGCTACGACAACAGACGACAAGAAAACGGCCGATATAGAAATAAAAGCAGATCCCCATACCGAAGCATGTCTAGAGAAAATTCAAACGGCATATGTTTTTACCACAACAAGTTCAAAAACAAAGCATTCAAATGTAGAAAACCATGCAGCTTCCAGCCGGAAAACGCCAACGGGGGGCCAAACTAGAGGCCTGTAACCCCCCTCATGATACATTCCGCCTCTTTGTTTACGATCGAAGAACCAACATGAAATTTCTAATCGACACTGGAGCCGACGTATCCGTGTTACCGAGGTCATACAACAACATAGAGAATTCACTCGCCTCCGACGATACAACAACAACACTCTACGGCGCCGATGGAAACCAAATAAAAACATACGGTACAAGAACACTCGAATTAAACTTAAATTTAAGACGACCATTGAAATGGAGATTCATAATCGCCGACGTGTCAAGAGCGATACTAGGAGCCGATTTCCTACACAATTATAACTTAAGCGTAAACTTGAAAAACGCAACGTTAACTGACAACGTAACTGGATTAAAAGTAGACGGAAACACTTGCAAAAGTCCGTCTTCAAAAATTTCACTAATCAATAACAACTGTGAATATCACAAAATCATGGCTAAATACCCCGACATACTTAAACCAAAAATGGACATCGGACATAAAAAGAAACATGAAGTGAAACACATAATAGAAACAAAAGGACAACCAGTTAGTGCAAGGGCCAGACGCCTCGCACCAAACCAGCTTATCGCAGCAAAGAAAGAATTCAAACTGCTGATGGAACAAGGAATTTGCCGCCCCTCAAAGAGTAATTGGGCAAGCCCGCTACATATGGTGAAGAAACCCAACGGAGAATGGAGACCCTGCGGCGATTACCGACGTTTAAACGCCCAGACGCTACCAGACAGGTACCCGATACCTCAACTCCAGGACTTCGCACATAAACTCAACACAGCAAAAATATTCTCGACAATAGATCTGAAGAGAGCGTATCACCAAATACCAATGGAAAGCGAAGACATCCAAAAGACAGCCATAATCACGCCATTTGGACTTTTCGAATTCACCGCCATGCAATTCGGACTATGCAACGCAGCTCAGACATTCCAACGATACATGAACAATGTAACAAAGAATCTAGACTATTGTTTCGTATACATAGATGACATACTCATAGCATCAACGAGCGAAGAAGAACATAAAAGACATCTCGAAGAAGTATTTTTAACCCTTTCAGAAAACGGTTTAATAATAAACGCAGACAAGTGCAGTTTCGGAAAACCGGACGTCAGTTTCCTCGGATACACTATAACATCGAACGGCATCACACCACTGCAAGAAAAGGTACAAGCAATAACACAATTCGAGACACCAAAAACCGCGAAAGGACTCCGACGTTTCCTCGGAATGATAAACTTCTATAGAAAATTTTTACCAAATGCAATAGAGACACAAGCTATACTATTTGACATGCTTCAGGGCTATGTAAAAAACGACCGGAGAGAATTAATATGGACACAAACGTCGACAGCCGCATTTAATAAATGTAAAGACGACCTGGCGACAGCAACGCTACTAGCGCACCAAACCATCGATGCCCACCTCGCTATAATGGTCGACGCCTCAGACAACGCAATGGGAGCGTCCCTACAGCAGGAAAACAACGGAACATGGCAACCACTAGGATTCTTCTCAAGGAAACTCACCCCAGCACAGAAGAAATACAGCACGTATGACAGAGAACTGACAGCAGTCTACGAAGCCGTAAAATATTTCAGACAGAATGTCGAAGGACGCAATTTTATAATATATACAGATCACAAACCGATCACATTCGCATTTACAAAAAAAACAGCTACGAACTCTCCAAGACAGGAAAGACAACTAGACTACATAGGACAATTCTGCACGAACATAAAACACATTACTGGATCAAAAAACACAGTCGCCGACACACTATCACGGATCGAAGAATTAACAATACCCGCAACGATAGATTACGACGAGATGCACGAGCAGCAAAAAGAAGATGAAGATTTAGCAAACTCCCTTCAAAATTCGTCACTAACCCTTCAACAGAAAAACATTCCAGGCATGAACAACCCCATATGGTGTGATACGTCAAATAATAACATACGACCTTTCGTCCCTCAACAAATGAGAAACCAAGTCATAGCGAAAGTACACAATATATGTCACCCAGGAATAAACGGTACTAAAAAAAGTATACAACAGAGATTCGTATGGCCACACATGACAAGAGACATTAAAGAATTCGTCAAAAACTGTATACCATGCCAAAAAGCGAAAATAAACCGACATACCTCAGCACCGATTAACACATTCAACGTACCAGAAGACAGATTCCAGCACATCAACATAGACATCGTAGGACCCCTACCAACCTGCCGAAAATATTCGTATTTATTGACAATGATCGATAGATATACCCGGTGGCCCGAAGCAGTACCAATCAAAGACATCACTGCTGAAACAATAGCCAAAACATTACTAGACACGTGGATCGCCCGCTACGGCGTACCACAAACAGTAACCACGGACCAAGGAACACAGTTCGAATCGAAACTTTTCAAGGCACTATCGGAAATACTGGGAATAAAACACAGCAGAACATCAGCTTATCATCCACAAACAAACGGGATGATAGAGAGATGGCATCGCGCATTGAAAACCGCACTAACAGCAAAAAACGACGACACCTGGTTGGACACGCTACCAATAGTCCTACTCGGACTTAGAACTACGGTGAGAGACGAGCTTAGATGCTCACCCGCAGAACTAACTTATGGAAAAACATTACGACTCCCAAGCGACTTCTTCACAAACACCATAAGCACCGACCCAGGAATATTCGTGAGCAAACTACGTGACAGATTCACGGACGTCAGGCCGACGCCCGGCATCCACCACTCATCAAAGAAAGTATTCATACCAAAGGAACTACCGACAGCCACCCATGTATTCATCCGAACCGACTCACACAGAAAGCCCATACAAAATACGTACGAGGGCCCCTATCGAGTCGAATCGCGAACAGAAAAAACATTTGTAGTCGATATCAAAGGAAAACTAAAACACATTTCAATAGATAGATTGAAACCCGCGTTCACAACGACAATGGACGAAAAAATCGACACACAACAGAGAGCGACAGAAATCCGTACGCCAACCCCGGAAACGGACTCAAACAAGCCGACAGAAGGAAACCCGCAAGAAAGAAAAACCAGAGCAGGAAGAAAAGTTCATTTTCCAGACAGATTTCGACCATGAACGCCTGAACAATAAGAAAAAAAAAAAAAACAAAAGCCAATTGTAAAAATAAAAACTTTTATTTTACCAAGAAAAACAAATCACAATCAATAACAAGAAAAACAAACTACGGTCAACAACAAGAAAACAATTTAAATTACATATGTACAATTCACCCATATGTTTTAAAATTTCTGATTACAGTATCATGTCTTCTGTTCAAAGACACTGAAGGAGGGCCGTGTGGCAACCTTCACACATAATGTACATCGAATATGGCAACTCAAGCTCAACGTAGCGAGCTACCTTCACGAGAGCAGAAAAGAACGAAACGAGCGACCTCGCCACACTTCGTCGCCACCCGTCCACAGATCGACACGTACTTCAACTGTTCTCATATTAGAGTCACGCGATTATCCTTAAGTATTTGCTTGATTGTAATTTAATAGAACTAAATAAATTTGTGTTAAAAGTAATCCGCTTTCATCTTGCTTCCCTTCTGATAAATTAAAGTGGTATTCAACTAGAAACCATACAGTTATCGAAACTAGTCGTGTTTATATAAATAACTCTTAAGTAGTCTTATTTTTATTTAGAAGTGTTTTATTTTTATATTCAACCTTAATATTGTCATTTATTGATTCGGCATGAACTTTGTGGAATGACATGATTATTTTAATAAAATTAAACACTTGAATAAAATAAAATAAAATAAAACTCAATTCAGTGGATTATTCAAGTGTTTAATTTAATTAAAACTTAATATTGTCATAATTTTAATATCTATTTATGATTAAATTGAACCTGCAAATGTCGTATAATGAATAAATCTATAGATATAAAAATTTTGTTTTATTTGGAAATTAGCACTTTTTATTCCAATCTATTTTAACACGTGCTATGACGCATTCTGCGTCATTTTTATTTTTTTTTAAATAATGCTGAATATATCGAAACATGTGTAACAATGGATTTTAAGAAAAACGGGTATTTACTAAGTAAATCAAATTTCAAAATGGACAGATTATTTTGATATTTTAAAAATTTTATTTGAAATTTCAATATTTGAAAAATAAATAAAAAATAATCTAAAACTCAATTCTGCAATTCAATCAAGAAAAATTGTATTCAAAATATTGATCTAAAAAAACTGGGCAATCTACTAATGTCATAATTTATTAAAAGCCTGTTTTTAATACAGGGATTGAAAAAAGGTAAGATTACATTAGACGGGATAATGTGTAAAGTTAGGTAAATTCATAAACGGTAGAGTAAAGGTTAGTATGTCTGACTTGCTCTCTTATTTATTAACTTCAAATACCAATTCGGATTTGGGTTATCTTGAAAACTAATGTTAAATACCATTTTTAAACGGTTATTTTAATAAAATATGGATATTTTTGGGGGAAATTTTAATTCTCTTAATGTTTGATAAAAACTTAAATAAATTAGTGGATTATATGACACTTTTTTGGATACGACATAATTCATTTAGGGTCGCTTTAATTTAGCAAGATCCTGCAGGGATGGGTTTACTAAAGGATTGATATATGTATATATATTTAAAAAAAATGGTATCTTTTTTGGTAATATCATCAATTCAGACAAAAAAATACTTACTAGAAATTTTCAATATTGGCTTATCATTGACTAAATTTTACACGTTTTTAAAGCCTGCCATTTGACTTTTAACCACAAAGAATTCAAGAATAAACAATTTTTCAACGATAATCTCATAATCATTAATTTTTAAGTGAAATTTCAAGCTAGAATAAATACTTTGTGGTTAAAAATATCACAATTGTTTTTGTACAAAGGGTCGACACTCTATTTTTTAAAATAGTAAAAGAAAAAAATACTCAAGAAATAACAATTAATATTTTCACTAAGGGTCCATTATTCATACCACTTATGTAATCTAAACATGCAATTTCTTTGGAAAAAAGTAAAAGTCTTATCAAACTTGGTCGAGCAGAAAGAACCTATTTGAAGTCTTCCTGCGAAATGGGTTTTGTATATTCTTATACATGAATAACAATACTCAATTATACAGGAAGTAATCGCGTTATCCCCTGGAAATGGGCAGAGTTGGTTACCTCGGGAACTACGTCTTGTGGGGATATTTCAGGAGTGTTTCTAGATTTAGCCTTGCTCGAATTGCACAGGAGGTATAAGAATATTTAATTTTATGAAGTGTTATGTTGATATCATTTATCAATTTGGCATTAACGGTGTAGAATAATATGATGATTCAAATACGAACTCAGCTTCACCCATAGTTGATGAGCTCATCTAAAGTTCTCGAAAGTCGTGTTTACATTAATAAACTCTGAAGTGGTATTATACAAGGGGTTGTTCTTATATCGCTCACTCCTTTCAAAAACGTCATATATCGAAAATCTTCAATTTTCAGTTGTGCATGTTTTCGGAATGCCCAGAAAATGTACTATATCCCGGCAAACGTGGCATATTTTTTAACTTAATATTTACCCGCTACAGGGGAAAAGGTGTTGTTTTTGCATTTAGAAAAAAAGGATTGTTCAATTATTTTTTTAAAAAACAAAATATTTTTCAAATGGAGAAAAAACATTCAGGTTTTACCTAAAAAGATCCGTTGCACAGGAAAAAGTTCAATAAGTGGCTGGAAATTTATTTTTAATACATTTTATTATATTTTTAAACTTTAAAAACGATCGGTAACAATCGGCGGGTATGTATGAGGAGATGCATGAACGTGGAAGAGGCGAAGAATGTTTGCAAGGACAGAGTGGTGTGGCGTTCTATTCTCTCTGCCTACCCCTGCGGGGAAGCGGCGTGATGGTTAGTTAGTTAGTTTTTTTTAAACGATCTCCTGAGAAATCAAGTTTTTTGATGTATGACGTTGTTGAAAGGAGTGAGCGATATGTTAATGTAATGTTGACATAATTATCTCATCTCGTGAAAAAAGCACATTCTTTCATTCAGAAAAAAAGTTTTTCTTTAATCCTTCAATATTATTTATTGGTTTTGCAATAGCTTTTTGAAATCGCACCGTGATCCATTTTTTGAACCAATCAATCAGTTATGTATTAGACTCCTTTTTGAGTTTATTAATGTAAACACGACTAATTTCGAGATAATTTTTTTAAACATTTTAAAATTCCAAAAATGGTTACTTTCCATCAAAACACAACAAAACTAATGAAGTTTCTATGATTAATAATATTAAATATTTTATAAATACTTTTTTAATTTTAGTTTTACTTAGTAAATACAACTATCGTCTAGATGACAGTAATGGGATACAGAAGGTCATAAGAAAAATCTAAACTGAATATAAAAAAATAAAAAAATTAGTCATCATAAAAAAATAACAGTATTTACTAGGTAAAACATAAATTTAAAATGGAAAGATATTACCTCAAAACGATTGCCGAATCAATAAATGAAAAAAAAAACTTGTTTTAATTAAGTATTGTATTTCGAAATCTAGTTGAAATATTGAAAGGAATACAAAAAAAATAGTAAAATCATGAGCTAATTTTTTTCATCGAAATTGATATCTAACAAATGCATTAGAACACCCTGTAGTCGGTCGCAATCATGCCATATGCTAATAAATTCCTTTCTAAATTAAATTTCTCAGTATGACAGAGATGCCTTGATGAAAAGGACGATAGGGGACTGCTTTAAATTAGGACATTTATTACATTCAATACATCAAACGATCTTTTCAAAAGACACCAAATTAGATTATTGAACCTTTGAAATAAAATGGTAATTATCAAATTCGATACGAAAAAATTTTCTACTATTCTGTACAGCAAAAATTATATACTACAAATTTTATCTTCAAAACGGGATGGTGGATTTTGGTACAACTAAGCCGTCTTTAATATTATTTATTTGGGGATTATACAGCTTATACATTAAAAAAAAAAAAGAACAATTGACATAAAAGTCAATAAAATAATTCCATATACATAAATATTATGAATATTTTGGTTTATTTTAAGAGAAAAAAGAAAAAAGAGGTTGTGTGTGTGTGAGTGTATGTAAGGGTTTGTGTGCGTGCGTGCTTGTGTATGTGTGTGTGTGTGCGTGTGTTTTTATTTATTTTTAATTATCTAAAGTCCAAAAGACTCTGAAATCTAGCTACGGCTTATGCAACACCGCCTATCATGTCCTTACTCAGGCTTCAACTTTTTAAGTTTCATGGCCTATGCCTACTCGTGGGTGGATTTACTCTTTATGTTTAAAGTTACTATAATTTCATGTAATTTATGAGTGAAAATTCTAGGCAAAAACACTCGCATGTGTGTGTGTATGTGTGAGTGTGTGTGTGCGTGCGTGCTTGTGTATGTGTCTGTGTGTGTGCGTGTATGTGTGTGTGTGTGTAAGGGTTGAAGTAAAAGGGTAAGGGTGTGGTTTGAAATGGAATATGTAGTCTAGTAGCTCGCATGCACAGTTCCCGGATTTGATTCGTGGCATCATCGTGTGTCGTTGTAAAAATCGAGTAACCTGCGATTTACAAATATATTCATGACGTTTAAAGACGCCATTTTTATGTAAGCGCACAATGATATAACATCTATACAGGTCGTAGGAGTTCATTATGTTTTGACGGAACGCTTTTCAATGCTTAGAAATCTCTTAGAGTATTAAACTGTTTGTACTTAACATTTTAGACATTTCAACGTTGATAAAAAAGAATAAAGAAGTCTTGGTATTTACACGGCTTACGAACTGTTAAAGGCTGGTTATTGATCACTATACACCTTGAAATATTCACCAATACCACCCATGATTGACAACCTCACTACAAAGTTTTCGGAATCGCTAGATATATTGATTTAATTCGTGACACAGTTCATTTGAGTTCACTACCAACATCTATGTTTGAATAGGGAAAACTTTTACTGAGCAAAGATTCTATCGATTTATGCGTAAGGTCGGAATCTTGGATTGAATTCACATACTTGGTCCCAGCCTGAAAAGGTGTTTTTTTTTATTTGCTTTTAATAATTTTATTTATGGACGTAGTTTTTGTTTTATTACATGAAATGCAAATTTAAAAAGAAATATCAGTATAAAACTCCAGTGAATTCCAGTTCGTTTTTATATTTTGAGTGTTTCAATAGAAGACTTTGCTTGATTATTTCATAAAATGCACAAAATGTTTTGTTAATTTGTTATGTCATGAATCTTGAAAAAAAATTGTATTTGATTATATCATGAAAATTAAATTAAAAATCAAGTATTTAGTTAAAATTAACAATCTCCGTACTTAACTCATTTTTCTATTACGACTTGTAATAGTTTTAAAATACAAAGTCCATTTGTAAATATGCATGAGAGGACGCGAGTATGTGAAAGAGATGACTTTAGTATGGAAATTTACACACGTAACTACGGCATTATATCCTCTCTTTCAACACTTCTGGCGAAACAGCCGTGCTAGTTAGTTGGTTGGGTAAACTATACAAATATACATATTTTTTCGTTTTTGTACATAAATTTACACTTTGGATGCCCTAACTTTTGTAACTTATGTTTTTTGAGCTTACATCAAGGGCTGGACGTTAATTAAACGAAACTAGATGAAAATAGACAAAAGACATACTCTGTTCATTCAGACGTGAAGTCGCATTGGGTCTAAGTGCCAAAAATTGAAAATAAAAGGAAAATATTTTTTTTTCACTAAGGACATAACGGCATTGCCATAGCCAGTAGACATGGTTGATCAAATAAAAAAAAACTGAATAAAAAAGTCGTTATTTCATTTGGTTTTTTAATTACATAATTTAAATCAGTATACAAA
This sequence comes from Brachycentrus maculatus, assembly GCF_059751285.1. Taxonomy (NCBI): domain Eukaryota; kingdom Metazoa; phylum Arthropoda; class Insecta; order Trichoptera; family Brachycentridae; genus Brachycentrus; species Brachycentrus maculatus. The sequence goes on along the minus strand of NW_028281596.1, from coordinate 114,789 downwards.
TTTACTTGCAAATTGCGTATTTCTCTATTAATTTGACATTCAGAAAACAAACCTTTCCTTTTTTAATTCTTAACCTTTTCATAGCCGCAAATAAATTACGCCGCAGTGCTCAACAGGCCAAGTATTTTTTGAAAAAAAAAAGTTGTCTAAAGAAATTTTTTTTGTTGTTTTTATTGAATTATAATTTACTTACCAAATATTATATCCCGCATCGATTTTTAGAGTTTTATTCTTGAAGTTAAACCAGTTTCAAATTTTCATCTCAGACAGGGTTGTCACACTGAGTCGCACACGCAAGTTTTTATTAAATTTAATATTAACACAAAACTATTATTTATCAATGGAATATAGTTTGAAATGTAAAAAAATAGTAAATTTAATATTAACACTCAACTATTATTTATCAGGTATCTTAGAATGAAGTATAGTTAGAAATGTGATAAATTAGTAATTTTCCATTGTGTGGTACTTCTCAAAGCACGGTACAACACAAAGAGCTATCTTGCATTGTTTACACCTATAACTAGACTCTTTTCTTAGTTTTTTGCTAGTACACACAATACATTTCGCAGTCGGGGATGATTTTTTTCGGTCCGTGGTAGTTTTTCCAAAAAATGTCTTTCTGTAAGTCGCGATAGAAATTCTGCCTTCCGTTTTCTGCCATGAGAAGTACCGGGTTGTTCTTTTTCACTTAGCACGAAGAAGAACAAAGAACTTAGCACAAAGAAATAATTTATTTACTAAAAAGTTGTGAAAAGAAACCAATATCACTAGCAAAACACTGATAAAATTGGAGTAAATATAACGCGAAAGGTATAAATAAACAAATATTTTCATAATAATATTTTAAAATAATAAGAAAAACACAAAAAATTGAGCAAAATAAAAACCCCTGGCGTTCAAAACAATCGATTAAAATAATCAATATTTCAAGTGGTTTGAGTGGTAGCCCTAATGACATCTGTCAACTGTCAGCTGAAAGTGATACCGATAAATCACTTAAAAGTATTTAAAAACTTTATAAAATATTTTGTGAGAACTTCAACACATGGCAATGTATGTTCCGTTTTTGACAGATTGTCAATATGAGTTATAACTGCGGAGTAATACGTCATCAAAAGTACTGACGAGATATCTCGTCTCTGGCAATGCGGGCACTCCGCCATTTGCCGAGATATCTCGTCTCTGGCAACCATCGGGTTAATTGTATATACTTGAACGTGGTCACGTCAGGAGTCGGAATAATTGGCGGGTATATATAGGGGATTCACGAATGTGGAAGAAGGGAAGATTGTTTGCTGACAGATTTATTCTATTTTATTTGATATATTTTCTACGTTCTATTCTCTCTGCCTATACTTGATGGTTAGTAAGTCAGTTTTTATTCATAGATCTCCATTTTAATTTATGTACTAAATATTAAATCAAATACTGATTTTTTGAGTTGTTTTCAATTGTTTGAAAATGCCATAACTAGGCTTAACCAATGTCACTAAATTGATTTTGATGTGTTTTTTTTTAACAATAAAAAGCAAACTACATAGTAGACTAAAAAAATCAGTGTTTGATTAAACATTTAATACATGCTTAGTTTTTTTATTAATAAAGTATATTTTTTACATGGTATCGCGTAGGACGTATTTCATTTTTTCATTATATCATAATTAGAACATCTATCGTTCATCGTTTTGCCCTATAAAGTAATTATAAATTAGCTTTATATCATTTTTGTTCCCAACCGCGTAAACGTATAGGGCTAGGGCTGAGTATGCACAGATCCTCCGCTGTGCGGGAGTGTGACGCGGTCTGGCGGTCGGATCTGGTAGAGGGTAGGTAGGTGGGTACCTAGCTCATACAGTTAGTCACCGCGCTCGCTGCCACATGGCCGCCTCTCTTCCTTCCTCTAGTTATGCGGGATGCCGTTTGTGTGTGCTTAGCAGACTGGCAACTCGGTAGCTACCCCGATGGGAAAGATCATAGACCCTCTCGAAAAATGTTTTATCATTAGAAAAAAAAAATGCTATAATTAAAATATCACTTTAATATAACTTTTACCAATTATAATGTTTCAAATATAACCGCTTCATTTTTAAAACTATTTTATTCTAAAACTCAATGTGGTGATTTTATAAAAAAAAAATATTTTATTTATAAAATAGAAGATCAAAAAGTTATGGATTCAAATAATAATAACAAACATATTTTGAGTTGGTTGTTGTTTTAAGAAAAAGTGCAAACATTTATATGAACCTCATTATGATCCTTAAAATGAAATTAAAAATCTCAATTTAAAACGAAATCAGTAAGAGGCAAATTAGAATTAAACCTTAACTTTGGTTTAATTTTAATTTTTAAAATTTTCATAAGTAGGGTCACTTGTTTTCAAGCGTTTCTCATGTATGTAAATACAATCCAGGATTCAGACCTTACATATAAATGGAAAGAGTCTATGCTTAGTAAAAACTTTTCACGTTCCACCATATTAGCTTTTGTTAACTCGCGCATAATGTGTTACGAGTTAAATTAATATATGTATTTAGAAGTTTAAAATAATTGAGTAGTGTGGTTCTTAATTATGGGTAGAATTGGTTAATGTTACACAGGTCACTCACTCCTTTCAAGAACGTCATAAATAAAAAAACTTGATTTTTCAGGAGAACGTTTTTAAAGTTTAAAAATACAACACAATGTATTAAAAATAAACATCAAGCCACTTATTCAACTTTTTACTGTGCAACATATGTTTTTAGGTAAAACCTGAAGGTTTTTTCTCCATTTGAAAAAAATTTAGAATATAAAAAAAAAATTAAACAAAACCTTTTCTTCAAAATGTAATAACAACAATTTTTGCCCTGTAGTGGGTAAATATTAAGTTAAAAATATGCCGCTTTTGCTGGGATAAAGTACATTTTCTGGGCATTTCGAAAATATGCACTACTGAAAATTTACGATTTTTGATGTATGACGTTGTTGAAAGGAGTGAGCGATGTGTCAAGTAATCGCTTAACCAAGCCTTTGACGAGAACCTCGTAAATGCCCAGACTTTCATATTTTTCTTCATTTTTATTAATAAAGTAAAAAATAATAAAAAAAAATCTAATAATATGGGAACATTTTGAGTGTGTCCAAATACTTGTTCACAAAATCTGGATTATCTCCAATTACAGGAGTTATTTTTATATTATTTTTTGACATCTCATCAAAGATGAAGAAGAATATGGAAGTCTGGGCATTTACGGGGCTTACGACCGTCATAGGCTGGTTTGAGTGATCACTTTACACACGTGTAACATTCACCAATTCTACCCATAAATGTAAATAAATTATCTGGTCAAATTATAAGCTTAATAATAAAAATGAAAATGGTATTTTCTGGCGTTTCTCATGTGTGTGATTATAATCCGGGATTCGGATCTCACATACTAATATAAGAGTTTCTGCTTAATAAAAAGCTTCTTTACATCTCACCAATAGATGTCTCTAGTGAAGTTTTAGTGATTCATGAACAAGGTTTCTAAATTGGTTCATATATATAGAACTTCCAAGAATTTGAGTAGTGTGGTTGTCAATAATGGGTAGAATTGGTGAATGTTACACGTGTGTAAAGTGATCACTCAAACCAGCCTATGACGGTCGTAAGCCCCGTAAATGCCCAGACTTCCATATTCTTCTTCATCTTTGATGAGATGTCAAAAAATAATATAATAATATGGGGTTTGTAAAGCTTGCCCCAAGCAGTTATTAAAGCAGTTAGGAGAGACTCGGAGCCGCCGCTGATTGCATTCAAGTCTCGCATACAATAATAAGGATAATAATGTGTTTTCAGTATATATAAGTATATTATATCATACATCCGGATATAATATTTCCGGAGCTGACGGACACGCCGCTGTAATCTGGAAAATTAAACCACTAACACTCGTGGTGAAAACTCCACGTACTGCCGGCGTTACACCGCACGCTGAAACTCCGTGATTCGCAACTCATGGCCTTATTTGAATTTAAAATTTTTGGATGCAATTCAGTTTCAAAGGCGAGATCATAAAATAGAGTAACAGAAAAATATGTGAAAATCGTAGTGAGCACCGGATTTAGTGGAATTTTTTAATATGATATATTTTTATAAATTATTCAACGAAATATTGGATTTTTACCCATTACGTTTTTTTTTAACCTGTAACATGTAAAAACAGATTTTTACCACAATGGCAGTGCCATCTGTTGAACTTTATAACAGCTCACGCAATATTAAATATTGATTATGCCTGTTAGCATGCTCCTTGGCAACTGCTATCACTAAAAATTTGTAATATAATTCTTAATTAATCAATTAATTAATCTTGCTTTATGGATAATTAGTATCCCTATAGATTCACAAGCATTGTGACATCAAATATATGAAAAATGTATTTTCTTTCTTTTACATTTGACTTGACTGAGCCACAGAAACATTTCTTCTGTCACTAAAAATTTCAATATATATTTGACAGAAATCTTGTTGCATAGATTTTGAAATTTTTCATTCAGCTTCACACCCATTAAGAAATCAAAAAAAGATGTGTGTTTTTTTTTCTTTTCCATTTGACTAGACATGGCAAGATACAGGTGATTTTAAATGTTAATATAATGTCTACAAATATAAGTTTCTGGGCATTTTGTAAACTAAATAAAAAAAAATGGATACAACAAAATTAAAAAATTATAGTATCATTTTACTTTATTCACGTTTGAATATTTTGATATTCCTCCCTTTAATATTTTCATGTAATATTTTCATTCAGTCTGCCTTCAAGCTACTAACTACTTTTCAAAATCACCCCTTTTTCCTTGTGAACGACACACCCTTTTAATATCCGTCAAAAAATAATGTCTGAAATATTGCAAGCATTTCATTATTAAAAATTGTTCATTAACTCACATATTTGTTCACTCTTTCTTCTGATGATAATACTCCTTTAACTTAAAAAAAAATCTCTTTGTCCTTCTAATCAGTGTCATATTAAAATAAAATAAAAGGTGTCTAGTAGCAGGTATTTTATTTAAAAAAAAAATCATCATATACACAGTCAAAAAATACATCCAAGTAACCTTTCTGACTTTTCCCGTGCCGAGTACACTTGTTTTTTTTTAAAGAAAATTTTTTGTGTTTTTGTTATTTACACAAATATTTCGATTTCATACTATTTTTGTTAGCCTAAGCGGTTCATTATTAGAAATAGGTATCAAATTGTGGTAGAGTGGGTCCGAACCGAGAAACTCTGAATTAAGAGTCCGCGACACTTACCACGGGACCACAACCCGACACTTTTTTAAAATACTTTATTATAAATTTAAATGGAAGAAAGTAACAGACTTTATAATAAACATTTACAAAATAAAATGAAAGAGTTTATATCCATCCCTGGAGAAAACAAGGATGGTTGTCGAAACCGGATGGAAAAGAGTATGAAAATAAAAGTGGTTAAGAACAAAGTTGAAAACATTTGAGTATGTTACGTAAGTGTGTCCAAATACTTGTTTACAAGTCTGGACTACCTCCACATAGGAGGTGTTTTTTTAAATTTTTAGATAAAGAAGAATATGGAAGTCTGGGCATTTACAGGGCTTACGATCTAGGCTTGGTTAAGTGATCACTTTACAGAGGTGTAACAGGGTTTGGACCTTGCATATAAATAAAAAAAGTCTCTGCTTAAAAAAAAACATTCCTCATTCCAACATAGATTGCTGTTGTGAACTCATATATCGGTAGTGTAAAGGCAAAGGGTTATATCTGTCATATTTTTCATTTTCTAAGCTTGTTCTACAAAATATCTAAAATAGTGTATTCCATAATCTGGTAAAAGGATATATGAAGCAGTAGTAGCAATACTCATTTAGTTTTATTAAGATATTTACATAAAAAAATACATAAAATAAATGAGTTATTTAATTTCACAAGTTTGTTTTTGCTCTCCTGTAAAATTTGGTCTAAAACAGATATCCCCATTTGCTTTTACACTACCGATATACTATGTCACAAGATTGATCGATATAGCTATGATTTTCAATAATTTGAGTACACTTCTCACAGTTGTTTTACCTCTTTTTTTTTTGACAGTGAAATTAATCAAAGTATTAAAAAAAAAAGACTTAAATATCTATGAACAGAGTGTAGTGTGGTTGTCAATCATGGGTAGAGTTGTTGAATGTTACATGTGTGTAAAGTGATCGTTTAACCATTTTATTTTCATCTTTACTTTAAATAAATATATATATCTCGTTACATAAATCTTTTAGCATTCACCTGGGGATTTTTTTGAAGTGAATTGTTAAACATTGTTTTGTACAATGCCCGTGTTGCTAATTTCAAGAGGAAAATTTATTTTTATTTATTTATTTATTTATTTATTTTCATAATACATAGATACATTCAATATACATATTCATTTCATATACACATTTATTATACGTATTACGGCTCTTTAGGCATGGCCTGTGTTGAGCCGAATACTAACATGGTAATACAAAGTTTATATTTTTATTTTTTTATTTTTAATATTTATATATATTTTTTTAATGATTAGATTATAAACATAACATACAGGAGATACAAAAATAATTTATGTTTTAAGGTTTTTCAATGTGATAATTACACCTGGACTTTAATTAATTCACTTTCCACCTTGTCCCTTCCAATGTTAAGTAACCATCGACGGACACTGTTCTTAGATGAAATGTTGTCATATCCTGGTGAGCTATTATCTTTTAGACCATTTATAGTTACCATCACTTCTGCAATACTTGTTGGAGTTAGGTGGAAAGAGTGGTTTAAATTATCATTTTTAAGATAATTTTTTTCAGCAAGTTGTTTTTCAGTGCAATTAAGCCTCGTGAGTGTATTAATTGCACTGAAATCCTTAATAATCCTTCAATACTTTTGGAAGAACAATATTTTGAAAATTATACCTACTATACAAATTACGATTTGTGTATATGGGACAAAAATCATTTATTGAGTTTGGAATGCAAAATAATATGGTGGTAATCTCTCGAAAAAAAATAGTCGAGCTTTTTATATATACTCTGAAAAAAGTACTGCATTGTCAAGCCAGGCACATTAGACCCCAGGCTATATTGCTTTTTTGATACCATCGAGAAAATTGTCCTTTGTTCATTTGCTCAAAACAAAAATGGAAAATCATCCAAATATTTTGCACATTTTTAACCGTTTTTTTTTACTCTTACCCTTTTTAATATAATTTGATAAATAATTTGAACCATTTATTATTTATCCATGCGTTGACTTAAAATTCAATATTGAATTATATTTAACGTTCAATTTACCTGTAAGAAATTTCGTCTAGACCGCTATTCAAATACAATTTCTTTAGACGGTTGAGTTGAAAAACAGCACGTTATAGTCGTCTTTGTGCAGTTATGTAGGTAGGGTTATTTTTCCATGAATATTTCATGAACTGTTTTTCGGTAAGCTGTTTTATGCTAAAAAAAAGAAGCGATAAATATTCTAATTGATAGATACCTTTAGTCGAAAGATGTATTTTACTATTTTTAGAGGCTCGAGGTATTGGAACGATGGAAATTAGTTTAAAAAAAGATAAATAAATTTAGTAGGAAGTGTTAAAAAAGCACAATTGCTTTTAAAAAAAAGACAATGAAAATATAGATCAATATTTCGAAACCAGTTGTTGTACTGTGAATTATATCTTGGATTTAGAGACTTAAGGTTCGATCCTCAGTCTTCTTCTTCGACTTCTACGTCCTCTCAATACTGGCAATCACTATGGAGAAAAAAAATGTCTACTGCTGCCCACAACAACTCCACTACTATTCTTAATTCTATCTTAGTTCTTATATCACTCACTCCTTTCAAGAACGTCATAAATCAAAAAACTTGATTTTTCAGGAGAACGTTTTTAAATTTCAAACATAAAATACAATGTATTAAAAATAAATATCAAGCCACTTATTTAATTTTTTAGTGTGCAACAGATCTTTTTTGTAAAACCTGAATATTTTTTCTCCATTTGAAAAATATTTAGTATATTTAAAAAAATAATTAATTAATTAATTACCTTTTCTTCAAAATGCAAAAATAACACTTTCCGCCCTGTAGCGGGAAAATATTAAGTTAAAAATATGCCTCTTTTGCTGGGATATAGTACATTTTCTGAGCATTACGAAAACATGCACAACTCAAAATTGATGATTTTTGATTTTAAGACGTTTTCAAAAGGAGTGAGCGATATGTATCAGCCAAGACATCTGGTTTATTCCAACTCTTTGACTTCCTTTCATTTTCCTATGTATGATGTTTGAAGAAAGGCACCTTATAGCACGTATCCCAAGTAAGAGTTTTAACGTTTTCTCAGTTATTCATTAACATTTCACGGGCTTTTGATCTATCGTTAATCAACTACATAAAGATCTTTCAGGTTAACTTTTGTCTTTTTTTTATCAAATATGGTAAGAAAAATTGGACAAATAAATGAACTATGTAAAAATTCTTGATATAATATACCGAATCCATTGTTAATATCGAATTGTACTGTAGTGTTTCTATGGATCAACTTTATTTACTTATTATTTGATTTATATATTAACCATTATTGTAAGATAAATAAACAGAATAGGCTTTAAATCTTCGTACATAACAGACGGGAGAATTGTTATGCAATAAATACCAATAAATATATTTTTTCAAATAAAAAAAAACACCACAAATATCGTTTTCGAAAAACTTAAACGGATATTTTTAAAGAAAACACTTGTTTTTTTACCACTTGAGTTTATTTAAGACAACTAGTTTCGGAAGCTAAGCTTCCATCTTCAGGTCGAGGGGGCGGAGTTTGAAAATAAAGGAAAAATGGAAAGCAAAGACGAAGAATTTTAAAAAAGTAAATTAATTTTTAAATTATTATTAGAATTTGCTAATTTTCTAATTAATTCAGAATTCGACCGTTGTATGGTACTAGGTGTAATAATTTTAGTTAATGAGAGTAGAATGAGTGATTTGTATCTATTATGTGATTTGCAAATTCCGAAATATAATTATTTAAGCAAGTTTTTTCTTTAACAATTTCAACATATCTTACCACAAAGTAAATGCTAAAACAATAACTTGAATGGTTATATTTTACAGATTCATATTTAAGAGTTTATTTAAAAAAAAAGTCAAACAGTCAAGTGGTTGATACTCGTCAGGCAAAATTTATGTGTTCATTCAATTGGGAAATAACTATTCAAAAGCTCGCGTCCTTGTCAAATATTTCCTAGAAAATGGACCTTTTAAAACTATCAAACAAATTTGCTAGTTTTTTTTCCGGAAAAGGGTAATTCAAACATTTCAGGAATACAGAATTCATTTTTTAATTCACCGAAAGTTGTGCGACCCCTTACTGTTATAACTGAAATGTGGAAAACAGAAACGACACATCAAATGTAAAAAAATGGACTCATTCCACGCAAGCGAGTACCACTGCAAGCGTACAGAATTCAGCAGAAAAACTGTACATACAAACTGAACACAGTAACTTTGAAACAATAAAATACGAAATAAAATACAGAAAGAGAGAGAGATTTTCGAAAAGCAAAATCGGTAAAACCACAATATAACGGACTAATTGGGGGGAGGGGGTTTTATAAAAAAGGTTAAAAAAATTAAAAAACGTTTTTATTTTTAAAATTAACATTGTAATTAAATAAATAAACAATACAATAAATGAATTTTAACTGGTTAAATTATAAGCTAAAGTAATTTTTTTTTGGCATACATACTAATAAAAGAGTTTCTGCTCTATAAAACTTTATTTTTATCTCATCAATTGATGTCTCCAGTGAAGTTCAAGTGATTCAAGAACAATTTTATAAAATTGGTTCATATATATAGAACTTACAAGAATAAGAGTGGCGTGGTTGTCAATTATGGGTAGAATTAATGAATGTTACACGTATGTAAAGTGATCACTTAAACCTGCCTATGACGGTCGTCAGCCCCGTAAAAGCCCAGACTTCAATATTCTTCTTCATCTTTGATGAGTTGTCAAATTGAAATCAGTATGAGTAGTTTTTTAGAAAAATGGAGAAAAAATATAAAATATTTTCAGATGCATTATTAATATTTTCATCAAAGTTTGTAAATCAGAGAGATCGTTCACAATACTTTTCGCTTAAAGCAGTTATCGAAAAAGCGCTTTGGCTATATCCCAAAAATGGATGAAGAAAAACTTAGGTCACATTGGAAAATATCTAAATTTACATACTATAGTAGGCTCAGCTTAAGTTAGGAAGCGACTTTAATTCAGACTTTTAAAAAATATATCCGTCAAATAGTAGTTATTGAAGTAAAAACGTTTAAATAAAAAATAAAAATCAGAAATTAAATTAAAAATAAAAAATAAAAATCAGAAAAAAAAAGAAATAAAACAATCAATAAAGACTTACCCATAACAAATAAACAAGTTAATTGAATTTCGGGTCCACTTTTAAAAATATTCCCATTGAGATTCATTTGTCTTCTTTCTCTCTTTCAAAATTTTATTTTTACACAAATACCTAAACGTAATAATTTTATTTTAATGACCTGATGATGGAATGTCATCCGGTAGTCATGAATAAGAGTCCATTAAAGTGTTATTACACAATGTGAACGATGGATGATAAAGCTAGTGTTTTATTACGTTTTATCAATGCTTTTAATTTAAAAATAATTGAAATATAACGTTTTGGCCAAATTCATATTGGTTCTACAGATTACAAAAAAAAATCAACAAATAGATGGTATAAGAGCTTAATAGTTTATAAATCACTATATTGGCACTGTCTTATAATAATGTCTTATGACTTATATGGTATAAGTTCAGAAATATGTGAAAGTAGGTACTCTATACATTTTTTTCACATCTCAACATGGATGAAGAAGAAAATGGAAGTCTGAGCATTTCTTTGACTGACGTAATCACTCTTACCTTGATTGATAACCGTGTCACAGTACGTGTGAGTTCACAACAGCCGTCTATATTGGAATTAGGAACGCTTTTATTGAGAAAAGACACTTTTTATTTGTAAACGAGCCATTCACAGGTTTCTTCTTCAACTATGTTGAGATGTTAAAGAAATTAAAAAAAATAACCCCTTATTTGAGATAATTTGTGAACAAGTATTTGGACACACTTAAAATGTGGTACCTACTTTAAACATTTATGCTTGAAACGCTGAATTTTTCATGAAAATAAAAATTGTATTTTGAAAAACTAATAATTATTTCCGCCTCCGTAGTGTAATGGTCAGCACGCTCTGCTATCGTTCTGGAGGTCCTGGGTTCGATTCCCAAGGGGGGTAAAATAAATAAACGTGATTTTTTCACTGACATATTTATTCAATATTACCCTGGACTGGTACCTGAATCGGAGGACTGATCACTTTTCCTTCATGTGTAAACGATCAAGATAACACTGCGTTTATACGACGCAGTGCCCTATGCACTATTGGGGTGCGGTTAAGGGTTTTATTATTATTATTAATAATAATCTTGCAAAAATTTTAATGTTTTATAAACGAGGGGCGGACAAATAAAACTTCACCGTCTTTATAGTTTAGTGGTAACCGCATTTAACTGATGCACTAAGCTGAAGGTCCAGGGTGAAATTTCCTAGATGATGAAAATAAATATGAGTAATTTTTTCTCTCACATATTTATTTATTATTATCCTATACCTTCTGACTCTCCATATGAGTGATCGCGTAGTCTCTATATAATTAACGTAACACTTAAAATTATAAAAAAATATTTCAGTGCTCTTTGCACCATTGAATACGGATGAGTGTGAAGAAGATAAGAAATGTGAAAGGTATTACAGTGAATTATTTCCTGATCAAGGTATACCTCATACTCAGCCACCATGAAAATACTAAATTGTGCAAATATTCATTGTATCCGTGCTCGCATTTAAACTAGCAGAATTATAAAGTAAGAAAAGTGTAGGGATCTTTGGTGGAGAAAAACACAATGAAAATTTGTAGTTTTCATAATTTTATTAATGCATTTTTTTCGTTTATGAAACAACGTTATTTATTATTTTTGTATATTTATACAAAAACAATATATAACTTCCAGGACCCCTTGCTCACAATCAATAAATTATGATATGGAAGATATGTTTGATGAGGGTTTATATGATAAAAAGTAATGTTTCAGGCGTTCATCATATTACTGTTTTTTTTTAATTTCTACTTTTTGTTTATTTCGAGGAGCAAGGGAATACCAAGAAAAACTTAAATTATCAGGTATGCCAAATACTTGAAAACGGTCAGGTTTGGAGTCGAAATAATCGGCGGGTATATACATATGAGGAAATGCATGAATGTGGAAGAGGCGACTTTTTTTTGCAAAGACAGAGTGGTGTGGCGTTCTATTTTCTGACTTAAATGGCCCTCCTGAACATTTCCTTTTTGTTAGATGGTCACTTTCTCCTGTACGGCTACGATATGTTCCTCCGAGTTATTATGCCGTGTGTCGTAATCGTTTTTATTCAGACATTTTTGATCTCGTTCATTCTTCAATGCTTTTAAACATTTATTTTTACAACATTTTGAATGTGTCCAAATGGTACCTCGGACCTCACATACTAATAAAAGTGTTTTTGTTCAATAAAAAGCTTCTTTTTATCTCACCAATAAATGTCTCAATGGAGTTCTAGTGATTCAAGAATAATCTTTCAAAATTGGTTCATATGTAAAGAACTTCCAAGAATTTGAGTAGCGTGGTTGTCAATAATGGGTAGAATTGGTGAATGTTACACGTGTAAAATGATCACTTAAACCAGCCTATGACGGTCGTCAGCCCGTAAATGCCCAGACTTCCATATAGACATACAGACTTCATCTTTGATGAGATTGCAAAAAATAATTTATTTTTCTCTTTTTTCAGTCCGATCAAAAAATAGGTTGGAATCCTTTAGAGCTACTGCAGTAAGAGTGCGAAGGGCGTATAAATAAAAGATCTATGAAAACCCATCAACAATACATGAACGCAACCATTCACAGATGACTTCTATCGCTGACATGTGAATTGTATAATATATGATAGCCATCACAGGTTTAATGTTGACGTAGAATTGTACCAGTGCTTTGAACTAATCCAAAATTCAAAACTCCTCGGGAATAACCAGTATTGTCAATGCATAGCAGAATAAAAATAAAAATTGCATGGTAAATGAATATTTTTATATTTTGACATCTGATTTTTTTTATTTTTTTTTACCTAACGTAACCTAAGTGACTTTAAAATCTAGCTACGGCTTACGCAACACCGTTTATCATGGCCCTACTCAGGCTTCAACTTTATAAGTTTCATAGCCTATGCCTACTCGTGAGAGGATTTACTCTTTATGTTTAAAGTTACTATAATTTCATGTAATTCATGAGTGAAAATTGTAGGCAAAAACACTCGCTTTTCGACATCTGAACATAGATGAAAAAGATTATATAATTAACAAGTCCTTTAATGTGTGAGTTTTTGACCGCATCTATATTTGATTTAAACAAGCTGTTCATTTTAGAATAAACTCTTGTTTTAAATGAACTCGGATGTAATATTTTTCTTAATTCTTTCACATATTAGGAAACGCCTAAAAACTTGTTTTTTTTTAAGCTTTTAATTTTACCGATCATTGAAAAAAAAAGTTCGTTTTTTTTTGTCTCGTATTTCAATATTATTTTTAAGGGTATAATACTATCAAATATACAAATTGAGTTTGAGATAAAAGACATTAAGAAAAAGCAGTATAAGGAAAAATGCATTTTCACGCCAAACGACTGAAGAAGAAGCATGACTTGAAGACAAACACGAATATTACTTCAATCATATAAGCACAAGTCATTTTTTATATCATCTCTCAAAAAATTACACTCCTGGTTCTTCATCTGGAGTATTTAATTATGTTCCACTTGGCCCATAAATGGTAGTGTATATTAACTCAATGGTTTCAACAGTAACAAGATTAACGAGAGCGTGGTTTAAGTGATTTATTCATCCCTAGAGCATGTCTATTTGCTCGGAAGAAGCGTTCAGCGCGTACTGAGTAATGTTGCTCGAGATTATAATGACTTTGTCGGTATTCTAAGGTAAACTTCATCAGAACAATCACCTGTATCATAGATTAATCTCCCTTACTTGAAATATCTAAAAATTACATATCGTTCACTCCTTTCAAGAACGTCATAAATCAAAAATCTTGATTTTTCAGGAGAACGTTTTTTAAGTTTAAAAATATAATACAATGTATTAAAAATAAATATCAAGCATTTTCTTGAACTTTTTACTGTGCAACAGATCTTTTTAGGTAAACCCTGAAGGTTTTTTCCCCATTTGAAAAATATTTATTTTATTTGAAAAAATTTAAACAATACGTTTTATTCAAAATGCAAAAACAACATTTTCTGCCCTGTAGCGGGTAAATATTAAGTTACAAATATGCCTCTTTTGCTAAGATATAGTACATTTTCTGGACATTTCGAAAACATGCACAACTGAAAATTGACGATTTATGATTTATGACGTTCTTGAAAGGAGTGAGCGATATAAGAACCCTTATATAATATTACGTTGTTTAAGAAAGACAGCTGGGAGTCGACATCCCAAGAGCGACATGCGGAGGCACAAACAGATCCCTAGGATCTACATAAAGAAGAAGAAGAAGAAGAGGACGTTGTTTAAGGGACTGATAATTTTTTTCGTGAATGTTTTTTTTGAAGATGATTTTTTTTTACAAAAACAAAAACCTTTATCGAGGGAAAATATAAATGAGGGGGTATTAAAAAAAAACCTTTGAATTTTATTTGTTTATTTGTGAAAATCATGAAGAACATTTTTTTTGGAATACAGAAACCTAAATGGAGTAAAAATAATAATGTAGATTATTGAAAATATATTTTGTGTGAAAATCGTGTAGATTAGATTTTTCTTACAAAAACCGAAATGGAGGGAACGTATAAATTTGGAGTATTGAAAGAAACATTTAAAAAATTGTAATAAAATTAATGACTTGACGAATAAAACAAACAAAAGAACGTAAAAACGTAAAAAGTAAACGATGATCCCGAATAATATAAAAAAAAGAGTTACAGATCTAGTCAAGAATCTATGGACAGGATTTTTTTATGATAACTAGGGGAAAAAAACGTACATTCTATTAATAAATGTACGAACATATGTCGGGACTGAAATAATTACACGCAATCGGCGGAAATACATTGATTACGTTAACCAGACTATAAATTTTCTATCTTCACCGCCTATTTTGAGATGTTGAAATGTAAAAAATGACTCCTGAGTGAAGAAACCCTGAGTTGTGAACAAGGATTTGGACACACTCAAAATATTGTGAACTTATTATTATTATTTATTCAAATCAGTTTTAATGTCTTTAAAAATAAGTCTCAACTCTTAGAGGGGTACTTACATTCAATGTTAATGCATTGTTTTTAGTTTATGAGATATTTAATATATAATTTAATTAAACCATATCCGCTCCCTAGATGGAGCATATGGAGTCCACAAACTTTCTCCAGGCTTTTCTGTCGGCTGCCAGCTCCCTTGCATCCTCCCAAGTCAGATCCACGTCCCGAAGTTCTGACGAGAACTGCCGACGAATTGTCAGCAGTGGTCGTCCTGGGCGGCGCGAACCTGATGCCTTGTAAAAGAGGCAAGCTTGATTAAGGCTCTCAGGAGGCATGCGGAGTACATGACCAAGCCAACTGAATCACCTTTTCTTGACGACAGCTGTGACCAAGATTGAATATTTAAAACTTAAGAAATGCTTAACTGTTTTTCCATTTTTTTATGTTTAATAGGCATTAAATGCAAAAATGCCATCTAAATAAAAGGGAAAAGTCTAATAATCAATTGTCAGACCTACACTCCTATACGGTTCCGAATGCTGGACGATGTATAGCACCTTCTCTAGGCAACTAGACTCCGCTGAGATGCGAATACTCAAACGGTCAGCGGGAGTGTCCCTTAGAGATAGAATAAAGAGTTCATGTATTCGTGGAAGCCTGGGCGTAACACAAATTAATAGGAAGGTAGAAGAAAGACAGTTGAAATGGTATGGGCATATAGGACACAAAGAACCCGAACATGTAGTTAACCAGGCAATAGAAATGGATCTTCTACGAAGGTTATCTAGAGGAAGACCAAGGAATTCATGAAAGACAGCATGATTCGAAGGCATGGCCTAGATGACGTTATCCAGGACAGAAAGACTTATAACCTGAGGACGAGGAGACCTGACCCCAGCAGTCTACAAGGACAATAAGCTAGGATGTAGCCAGGAAGAAGAAGAAGAAGGCATTCTAAATTTTCATCAGTTATATACCTTGTGTTTATAAGAACAAATTTTTTTTTCTCCTGAAAAATTACTGTATATTTTTAAAATATCTGATAATTTGTTTTATAACAGAATTGATGGTACCATAACCTTAGCACATTCTGTTTGCCCAATAAATCGGTTTATTTCGCCGGCAAGATAAATAAAATAAATTCGTAAACTTGTTTTCGGTACGTTTCGTTATTTTCTGATAGTTATCTCAATCGAATTTCTATTCCACTTTAGTATTGCGGACGACATTGATAAATCGTTAGCTATTCGTTAAAACAAAACAAAAGTAAGCTATCCACTCCAACCAAACCTTGCCCATTTATATTATAACCTACCTTACATGAATCCAGCCTCCATGGTCCATTTTTCTATCTTTTAATGACTACATGGTACGTATACCTAATGATAATTTTATCTGTGTAAGTACTACAGCCTACAGCTATAAATATATTAGAAAAATAAGGTCCAGTTTATGTTAAAATGTAATTTATGTTAAAGTCAAAAATAGACATTTTAGTACGTAATAAGATATGTAATATATTTTTGCTTGGCCATTACAGACATGATTTAATTTAACAAAAATTTCAGATGTCAATCAATGTAAGTCCAAATAAATGGCTTAACAGAGGCATTTCATATTGCTATTTTTGATATTGTCCGCCTCTGTGAAGTTATAGTTAGGGTGTTTAGCTACCATGCTGGAGGTTCCGGGTTCAATCCCCAGGGGGAGTGAAAAAAATATTAGTGATTGTACACTTTAATATTATTTGAATATTACCCTGGACTGGTCCCTGAAGCGCAGGAGTGATTGCCTTGCCTTCATGTTAGTACCTAATGATCTAGATAAGTCTGCGTTAATACGATGAAGTGCTCTATGCACCATTGGGTGCGGATAAAATCGTAAAAAGAAGAAGAATTTCCACTCTAGAAATTTTGCTTACCACGTCTCTATAGCCCAAGAAAAAATCAGTACACTTTCAGATCTGCAGCAAACAACTGATCAGCTTACTTTGATATTTTATAATCAATCATTATTATCTTGGCTCAGACAGAGATGAAAGAAGAAGAAATAAAATATTTATTTATATTTGTGACTTACAATAAAATTCCTCTGTACCTTTAAAAAAGAATAATTTTATTTCTCACATAATTACAGCCCTCGGTCAAATGTTACAGAAAAAAATGTGGAACAATGTATCTTCTGCGGTCGATATCATAAAAATACAAAACAGTTTTTTAGGTCATGTTCATGGACAAACAAATATTTTTCTACAAAAAAATGTAATTAGCGAAAAGTAACCTATTGTATTTCACTGGTTATAAAATGTTACCGGTAACAAGACTCATCCTTTTTTTGTTAACAAAAAAAACTATGAGACAATCTAATGTCATTTCTTTTTTGTAATTAGCAGTATTAACAGTATTGTGTATTTTCATTTATTTAATATATATTTTATTTTTATTAAATAAATTATTTTCGTATATTTATTATATCCTGATAATTTGTGTGATAATTTGTGATATTGTGCATTTTCATTTATTTATAATATATTTTATTTTTATTAAATAAATTATTTTCGGATATCTATTAAATCCTGATAATTAGCACTATTTCCCGAATTTCTTTTATCAAATGTTTTTTGTATTTTTTTAAGGGCAAAGGATTTGAAAATGTTACAGTTTCTCAATATGTATTGACACAAGCATTTTTAAATAAAATATTTTTTAAATATGAGTTTCCCATTTTCTATATTTTCCTTTTAATTAGACTTTATCGCAGCTACGCGTAGCTAGGTAAAGTTAATGAAACTTTTGTTATTAATTTGACCTTTTTTTTAATCATTCCTAATGAACATACATAAACCTGTATAAGAATACAACAAATAAATAAACTATGTAAAAATTCTTGATTTATATGAGATATTTAATACATTATATGTTTTGCATTATTTTTAGGTATCAACGATGAACATCTTTTATTTACTGTACATAAACATTTTCATTTGTAAGATATCGCTCACTCCTTTCAACAACGTCATATATCTTAAAACTAGATATCGTTTTTAAGTATATACTGAAATGTATTAAAAATAAATATCAAGCCACTTATTGAACTTTTTACTTTGCAACAGATCTTTTAAGGTTAAATCTGGAGGTTTTTTCTCATTCGCAAAACGTTAAGTATATTAAAAAAATAGTTAAACAATACCTTTTCTTCGAAATGCAAAAATAAAACTTTCTGCTTTGTAGCGGGTAAATATTAAGTTGAAAATAAGCCGCTTTTGCTGGAATATATTATATTTTCTGGGGATTAATTAATGAATGTGACATGTGTGTAAAGTGATCACTTAAACCAGCATATGACGATCGTAAGTCCTGTAAATGCCCAGACTTCCATATTCTTCATCACCTCTGTTGAATTGTCAAAAGATATATTTAATTCAACACGTATTTGTCGAAGCAAAAAATGTTCAACCGTCGAAATTTCCGTAGAATAACTACGGCATCTCCATAAAAATGTGCACAAGACGTGTCTCACTTTAAAAGTCCATTTTCACGTTAAATTGTGGGAAAATGCTTATGTTTTATGGTTTTAAGCGACGTGGGAACAAAGTGGTATAAAATAAAGAAAAATGGGCTGTAAGACAGGAACCGTAGAACTCATTTTGCGAAAACTGCTGCTGCGGAATTATGAGATTTATAAGTCCCAGGGCAAGGAAAGAAAACGTTTATAAAACAAAGAGGAAAATGCATGGTTCTAAAGTAGAGGGTTAAACATAAAATGTTCATATATAGCTACCTCGAATGCAGTAGCGGGTAATATATTTATGAAGATTTTTATTGGTACGTATTGAGATCTATGTAATAGGACGCGTTCTACGTGCCCGACGCACTTGTGACAAGCACTTGTTGACGTCCAATTTAACAAGGACACTTGAGTGTCCTTGTTAAATTGGACCTTCTGTCAGGAGGCAGGTTGGACTGAAGCGAGTATTAATTAAGAACACGGTATCGACTATTTATAAATATATTATTTTTTGACATCTCATCAAAGATGAAGAAAAATATGGAAGTCTTGGTATTTACGGGGCTGACGTCCGTCATAGGCTGGTTTAAGTGATCACTTTACACACGTGTAACATTCATTAATTCTACCCATTATTGACAACCACACGATTCAAATTCTTGGAAGTTCCATATTCTTCTTCATCTTTTATGAGATGTCCAAAAATGATATGAAAATAACTCCTATATTGGAGATAATCCAGATTTTGTGAACAAGTATTGGGACACACTCAAAATGTTGTTAATTTATAAATATGTTTATTTACGAAACAACAATACGGCAGTCAATACTCATGTGTTTCCAAACAGCTTTGTAAAATGAAGCTTTCACCCGAATCTCATGAAATACGAATTTAGACTATTAAACAAACCTCTTGCTTTAGGGTTGAGAATCCTAGTATGTTGTGTTGATTTATGGTCATGGGGTGCATCTTGCACCAAAGCCGGACAACATATTGGAAACAAATGACAAGTCCCTCGACTTTCTAGGAAGGACTGTAAAAGTACGAATGAGAAATGGCAGGGCCATTACATCTAAAACTGATAAAAAATATTTGACAGTCCGGGTATTATAGAGCCTACGCCTAAGCTTAAGTTTTGAAAAAACTGAATTCTCGTGTTATTTTTTTAAATAGGCACAGGGATCCTGAGTGGTAGGAATAAAGTATCGGCCTCTGTCCATACATCCCTCATTCTTCCTTCTCCCCCCTCATTAATCTGCATTGAGTTTTTAATCCTAAAGATTTAATAAAAATTATTCATCTATGCGCAGCTGACAAACAGTACCCCAGGACTCGATAACCGCAGTGGGCGGATGGTGGGTTTAATAGGCTGGACTTTCATAGGCTGGGATGAGTGGTCACACTATATACTTGTAATATTCTCCATTCTCCCAATGATTGACAAATGGAGTAATTAAAAAAAATTCAACTTATTTATATATTTGAATCTTACATGCATTTCTTGAAGGTTTCTCCTGATATGAAAGATGTTCAAATGGTGAAATAAGGACATAATGAAGAGATAAGATAAGCATTATTATCTATGAAATTAAGAAAGTAGTAAAAAGTGTTAAAAAAAGTGTGTGTAATGAGTGAGGAAATAAAAGTAAAACCATTTGATGAGGCGAATGTACAGTAGTTGGAAATAGGAGCAGTGGATGACCAGGGAAAATTTAGCATGATCAAGTATTTCAAAAGCTTGATTCTCTCTGCTTAACCCGGTTGCGAAGCGGCGAGATCGTTAGTTACTATGAACTAATTTTAAACAGATGTCACCGAAGAAGTAGCACACACAAGAGATTTTCAATTTCAAGAGTATAAATATAGCATCCCACATTTGAGTTGTGAAATAATAAATAAAATAAAAATACTAGCCTAATAACACATATCTAGCAAAATCCTAATAACTTATTAGGCAGTTATTTTTTCGTAAAATCTAACCCTTTTTAATTACAGATTTACTTGGTTAATGTCACTGCATGGTGTTATAATAGATTTTAAGAAAAAAGTGATATTACCTAAGTAAAACTTAAATTTAAAGTTCTTATAGAATGTTACGATTCAGAAATATTTACATTTTTACCTTCCTACATCTTCTACGTAGATTTTTTTTTCTCTGATGATTCGTTATCAATCGTGTAACCAATCGCTGTAGAATGCATCGCATGTGGTAGATATTAAACTAAAATTATATGTGGAAAAGTGGAAAAGAGCATAGTTTTATAAACAGTGAACCAAGCGTAAAATTTCCCATAACTTTTCACCCATTAGAAAAGTTATGACATTTTAGACTAAAACTCACAGGGTAAGGAAAGCGCAAGATTACAAATATTGTATTTCACAAGTTGCAGAAAATTAAAAAAAAATCATGTTTTTACTTGTTATATTTAAGACGATCGTGAATGTGTCAACTTTAAAATTGGTACATTTATAACTTAAGTTTTCCAATACCACTTTTCTTAAAATCTATTGTGAGAGGTATTTCGATGCATTTTCAAAGAAATAGATTTTACCACAAAGTGACTGCCAAAACAATTAATGAAATGATTTAAATTTATCATTCAAATCTATCAAGGAATTGAAATGTGATGCATTTATATTTATACATTTTATTTTCATTATTTGATTCAGCAGCATTTTAGAGGTAATATCTATCCATTTTCAATTGAAGATTTACATTAGTTACCTAAATTAAGATTTATCTTCACAAACGTTTGAAAATGAAACGGAATGCATCGACACACGTGTCACAATAGATTTGAAGAAATAGTGGTATTTACCAATAAAAACTTCAATTAAAAACATTTATTTTAAACAACTAAGCCACGACGCCTGTTAATAAAAATATATTATACTGTATTTGCATAAATCATAATATTTATGATTTTTACTCATTTGAGATTCACAATTCTAAAGACATCATTCTGCGTATCCATGCAATCGTACGCTTCTATTGTCCTTGTTAAGTGGTTTTTATTATCCTGGTTGAACATGCTACATTCCCCTATACCCAGAAAATGTAATGCTCTTACTATTATGCACCATTATATGGGATGTTTTTTTAGAGGTATGCAAATTCAAATTTTCCGCAATAAATTGATGGTAATATGGCGCAATATGGCACGCGCCGTGTGGCATATTGCGCCATTTTGTTAAAACCACAGCTCTGTAATACCAATTTCAATCAACTGAGGTACGAAAGAGTCAGTAATCATGGTTCTATAGCGCTCTCTATTGACCGTGACTAAAAAAAATATTTAGAACAAATATTCCACCCTGCCCATACAGCACACCAAACAGTGACTTTTAATAGATGTAAGGGCGTCTCAACAAAGGTTTCTGGGTTTTCTCCAGTCCAAATCTGGCAATTCTGCTTATTGACCTAGCCATTTAACCAAAACTGTGCCTCATCAGTGAACAAAATTTTGCGTTGAAAAAGAGGAAATTTAATATTTATAAAGAGGATGAATATTGTTTTTGGCCCATTCACCGAACCTACGACGCGCATAATGGTCATTGAACTGTCAAACTGACAGTCTGTATAAACAATTTTGCCAGTTTAAAAATAAAATCTCTAAAAAAAAACATCCTATACTCGTATTATATACAAAGAACATCAGCAACTCATATTCCTACTTCACGTTCCCGAGAAAGCGATTCTTATTTTGCAGTTCATAAAATTAATTAAAGTTCTACATAGATATTTTATTATTTTCCGTAATACGTTTCATTCTTTTTTCATTCACACTACAGGATAATAAAAACGCTGTGAAAAATATAAAGTGAATCCTTGGATAATGAATACCTCTGGTTACGAACTATTCGAGATATGAAAGAAATTATTTATTGTAAATGCCATTTAATTTTTTTAAACTAGTAACTTTTAAAAATGTCTAGATAAGACGAAACGCATTATATTTTATGTATTTCATTGCACATACTAAAATAAAAGTGGAATTCGTACCAACAATTTTGTTTCATGCTGGATACGTTTCCAAAAAAATTTCAAAGAAATACCGGCGATAGGTGTTTTTGCCCAGAATTTTCACTAATAAATCATATAAAATAATTGTTACTCTAAACATAAAGAGTAAATCCACTTACAAGTGGGTATAGGCATACAACTTATAAAGTTACCCAAGTAGGACCAAGATAAACAGTGTTGCATAAGCCGTAGCTAGATTTCAGTCAGTTAGACATAAGGTGATTATATTTTGCAAATGTGAACGGGAGAACCGAACGAAAGCGGCCAAAAAAGAGTTGGACTGAACAGATCCATCAGAATCTAAAATTGAATTGTTAAAAGTCTCCGTAATTGGAGGGCATGTTTGATTTAGTGTTTCTATGAGAATGAAGCTAAAGGTGTATGTTTGCACAGACGAGTGTGGCATTCATCCTCTCTGCCTACCCCTGGTGAGAAACGCCGTGATGGTAGTAGTAGTTGTAATATTAATTATCTTGGATGATTTATATAGCGCCAATTTTCGTAAAATACTACCTTAAGGGCGCTTAGTAATAGTAGGAACTACTCTAATAAAAATTCGTTTTACGAAATATTGAGTGTGTCCAAATACTTGTTCACAAACGTCTTTTTTGTGAGTTCAAGGGATCTTAAATCCCTTATGTCACTGCGACCATATTAGGTATATTGTGACCTCCCTCTGTAAAACAGCTCACTCCTAAGACCTACGTGTGTCATGTAACTCACGACCTGTCTTAATGGTAGGAGCTTCACCTTTTCGGAGTCCAGTAGAGGACCTCCTAGGATGTGACTTCGTTTGCGAGCGAGTGCGTCACAATTATAGAGAATGTAGATTGGCATTTTGTTATCCTCCATACAAAAACTACATACTGGGGACCACAAACGTCATGAGATGGATTTTAATGTTTAACTGAAAAATCTTTAAGAATATCTTTGTACATGGTAAGTATATATTTTTTTCATTTGTAATTTAAACAGTTTTCACAACATTTTGAGTGTTTTCAAAAACTTGTTCACAAATCTTGCTTTTTAAATTTATTCTAAGTTAAAAGAGTTATTTTACATTTTGATATCTGAACATAGATGAAGAATAATTAAGAAGTCTGGTTATTGATGATTGACAACCACACTGCTATTTTTTTAAGGAATACTGAATGTCACACGTGTGTAAAGTGATCACATAACCAGACAAGTTCCAAGGCCAGTAAATGCCTAGACTTCCATATTCTTCTTCAGCTATGTTAAGATGTCAAAAAGGTTCGTTTGCTGTGAATTCAGATATTCAATTGATCAATCAATTTCACATGGAAAAAAAATAAATGGAAATAATATGTACATATTTCGAGTTACGAACAGTACAGTTAATGGAAATAATTAAATTCATAACGCGAGGTTTCACTCTATATAAAATTTATTATCAGCAATTCCTGTAAAAATATGCTGAATTTCAGTCGCAGCTGAGAGCTCTGAATATTTGTTACGTATTCTCGAATACAGTAGATATTTTATGAAGCCGTCATAACATTTCTGATAGGACAAAGGTTGACTTTGATCCGGGATTACTGTCCGTTACTGTACATGTCAATAATTGATGTACGTATACAAAATTTGAATGGAAACTAACAGCGCGTTATTCGATTTGAGAGACAATTTACTCTTTTGATTTTTAAATACAATAAAATAAAATAAATTGAGTACCATTCGACTCCGCAGTGTAGTAGCTTTTTTTTCAGTACATTTTTTATTACTATATTGACTTGCATAAGCGTTCCTGTGGTTCAATTCGGTAAAAAGTAATAAGGAAAGCACTAAAAGGAAAGTTATAAAGCCATCAGAATATTAAAAAAAATATTTGAAAAAACAATGCAATCGAAAATATTAAAAATGCAATACAACAACACTTTTTGTTTTTACTTTGTAGCTAGTTCATTGAACAGATAGCGCTGCCATTGCGGTAAACAAAAACTATTTTTCTCAATAGCATTTTTAACCTGTTAACCCTCCCTTCCCGGTGTAGTGTACCTAATACAAATTGCTTCTAATAACCATAATATTTCTATAAATAAAATAAATACAAGGCTAAGAGCTTAGGTATTCCTCCATAGTAAAAAGAATATTTATAAAAATCAGAATTAATCGGGTACATCGGAGGTATTTTGTGAATATCGCAAACAAATTCACGTATAAACAGCGCGTGAAGAGTGAACGAAAACCGCGAGACTATATTCGCATCTCACTCTTGCGTACTTATACTGTGCAAGCGTGAGGAGCTCAAAACTCAATGTTCTCTGGCTATCTAGTGAGCTAGGGGCAGTAGCTCTTGAGCTTTCGACAAAAGTGGACGTATGCTTGTTCCGTTAGAGTTGCCAGGTTTTTTAATGTTTTTAGTAAATAAATCTTAATTATGATAATTGTGTCTTCATTTATAATTGATTAAGGGGATAAGCTATGAATGTCCGTATTTTTCCGATTTAAAATCGCTAATTTCTAATTGCGTTTTGTGACTACCCAACACAAGGACGTGCGTTTTATTTTAGCACAAGAAGGGAAAGGTTAAATACTTTTTTATTACATAAAAATATGCAATATTAAGGTTTAAAAATCGATGAGATCATAATTTTAGTACATATTCTAAGACCCTGAAAGATATGTAAGTATACGATATATGTATGTCAGTATTTTATATTATAAATGTGTACATAATTGTAGAGAAAAATAATATTTCTGGATGCCTTAAGTCGCTAGAATTTTCAACGATACTCGAACCCTTTGTTAAAGGATTATTTCTGAATGGAAAAATCAAATGCGCCCTTTCCGTACTCTCTTGAGATAAACTCCCGCGGACTATAATTTCTCCTTAAATCCTTTTTCATCCCCCCAGATGAGATGATAAATCTAGAATTTATTAGGCGGACTCGTGACCCCTCTGGAGTTTTAAAAGTCTTCTGTTAAAAGTTGCTACATAAAGAGGCCTCTGAAATGTTGTCACACTAAGTCCCTACTACAATGCAAGATTTCCTACGAACTCATATTCCTGGAAATAAATTTTCAAGATATTTTAAGACTCATATCTCTCTTGCGAGCTCTTGGAAATATTTAAAGATATTTTACATTTTATGAATTCCTTACTTCCGTCTCTAAATTCACAGGACTACATATTTCAATTCTCTGTCAATGTCCCGATCTCTAACAAATCAAATAAATACATTTTTTCAAACCATCATGGAGTTTGTACTTGTAGAAGTACGCCAAACGAATCAACAACTGTTTTCATGATTGTATTAATTGATTCGGTAGTCACTTTCCGGTAATATCTTTTCATATTTGTGTCGCCTTCATTCAAAACCCGCCAGATCCAATTCTATAAGATTTTGAAATAAATATTCTATCGGAATCCTTATTGTTGGTCTAATTGTTTATAATATTTATTTACTTGAAAACCCTGTTAAAAAATACTTAAAAACAGCGTTGTATTTCAAATTCCCCTATATTCATGAAACTTGCCTTCTGACCCATATCGGCCAATCAGAGAACGGGGATAGGTAAAAAATTAAGATGACGTCACTATCGGTTTTTGTTTCGTGTTTTTTTTTAAATACTGAAAAAAATTCTAAAAAAAATAGAAAACCTCTTTTTATTAATATTTTATCCAACGATAGACAAATCTTTTAAACACAAATGTTATACGGAGCGTTTTGCATTTTTTGGAAGATCGACTGACATAGATCTGGCGGGTTTTGAAAGTAGGCGACACATTTATTGTAACTGCAGACAGTTGGTAGAATTCCATATTGAATTGTTGGGTAGTATTTACAAATTTGAACACGGTTATTGGATTGAATTCTACTTTTATTTACATATACTTATATGATAATATGTGACGCGTTTCGTCTTATTAGAGTCTCAAAAATACGAAACGCGTCACAAATTATCATATATATGTAAATAAAAGTGAAATTCAATCCAATAACAATATAATTTCATTTTAAATCTAATTTTGACTTGTGTGTTTGATGTGGAATGCATCAAAATACGTATCACAGTAAATTTTCAATAAATAGTGGTATTTACGAAGTAAAACTAAAATTAAAAGTGTATTAAAATGCATATATAATTATAAAATAAATTACGTTATTGTATTTACAGCTAAGGTTAATGTATGGATGTAAAGTGCGAAGTTGGCAAAGAAGGATGAAAGTAAACTGTATCCAGTTGAAATGCGATCTCTCAGACTATTGATGTATGAAATATGTTAACAATGGTGATTTCAGTAAATAATGTAAGTCTTAGCTAGCACTCGATAAAATTGAGAGAGGTGTGTTGAGATATGGATTATGGATTCCATAGACTCGTCATTTTATTGTATGTGAGCATTAATATTGTATTTAAATTATCAAAATTTAATAACAATAATATTTTTTGACTTGTATCAGTATAGCATACACAAGCCGATGTGTGGAAGTCTTACGGAAACAAATATCTCGTGGCAAAATGAGAAATTATTATAGCGGAAAATAATGTATTTGAATTATTGCTGATGAATAATGTTTTCTCAGAGGTAATATGCCTCATGTATATTTTATTAGACATTAATACATAAATTCGCTGAAATATCTTTTGTTGGGAATTACGTATGTATCAGCCGAAAAGTAAAACAATTACTTCACAAATCGTAATATAATGTCTTGCGAATCGAATTAATTATTACGCGAACCATCTGCGGTTAGATTCTTTGAAGTTGAGTCGTTTGAAATTAAAGCTGGCTTCAGAAATCGCTCGTGTAAAACGGGTCTTTTTAAAAATCGTATAAAATTTATTTTGTTCTGCATAATATTTATTTATAATTTGTGTATTAATTTTTAAATCAAACACAAATTTGTTGACCCTATTAAGTTGTATTTTATTGAAAAAACACAAAAAAATATTGCTGTGATAATTGTTTCGCCTAGTTATAGCATTTTCAAACGAATGTTTGAAAATGTCATAACTAGGCAAAACAATTGTCACAATAGTATTTTTTATGTGTTCTTTACAACTTAGTAGACTCAACAAATCAGTGCTTGATTTAAAAATTAATACATAATACAAAGTTCTACAAATTGAACGACAAATCAATAAATTTATTTTTAAGCCTGAATGATATCTGAGCTTTTATCTTTTATATATAAGTATTTTTATATGCTTTTAATAGTCTGAAAAGGTATTGAAAAAATATAGCATTCATCATTATTATAAAGGTTTCACGAGTTTAAGCAATAAACTTACAATTAATATGTATTCAAAATACTTCATGATTTTCCGTTTGAAAGCTTACAAACCAAATTTATTTCAGCTGACTGACCATCACGCCACTTCCCCGTAGGAGTAATAAGTAGAAAGTATAGAACGCCACACCACTCTTTCTTTGCAAACAATCATTGCTTCTTCCACATTCATGCATCTCCTCGTACATACCCACCGATTTTCTGACTCCTGCCTAACAGACGACTGTTCAACAAATTTGTTTACTGTCCTTTCTTCACTCATTCGTTCCACAAGTCCAAACCATGGCAACATACTTTCTAAATGTTATCATAATGCTTAAAACTGATGATGATAAGTTTGTAGTTTTAGTAATCACCTGTCGATAAACAGCTATAGTTTTCGCAACTGAATGAAATAATTATCAATAAGTGGTAGTATACAAGTGTTTAATTTTAAAAATCCACAAAGTTAATGCCGAATTAAAAATATATACATATTTATAATAATAAAACCCTTATCCGCACGCTCAACAGATGGAACTGCTATTGCAGTAAAAAAGACGTAATTGGTATACATTTGAAAATATACGCATATTGGAATTCAACGTTGTGTCAAAATTTTAAAGCAATCGGGGAATTGCTTCAGGAGTTTCAAGATTTTGAACATACAAACGTTTACATTTTATTAACATAATAAAAATAAATAATAATAAAACCCTTATCCGCACCCCAATGGTGCATAGGGCACTACGTCATATAAACGCAGTTTTATCTTGATCGTTTACACATGAAGGAAAGGTGATTAACCCTCCGCTTCAGGTACCAGTCCAGGGTAATATTGAATAAATATTACAGTGAAAAAATCACTCATATTTATTCTTACCCCCCCTGGGAATAGAGCCCGGGTCCTCCAGAACGGTAGCCGAGCGTGCTGACCATTACACTATGGAGGCGGACAAAGATCGATACATATTTACATAAGATTAAATTTTATAAAATATTTTACAAAAAATTTTAGTATTTAACTCATGTTTTTAAGCACTATTACAAATTCCAGTAATACAACGAAATTCGACATAAACCGTTTTTCTCCCTCAAGCGGGAATATTAGCATCGTGTTTCGCGAAACTACGAGAAAACTCATTTATCAAATAATGTTTCCATTCAAAATTTGAACTTGTTTAGGTCTTACAATAATAATAATTAATATATCGTTAGCAAATACGCTTTGGATGAAATTAGGGGTTGGAAACATTATGAGGGATTGTTTTTGCCTGCTTAGCATACGAAAAATATCAAGGTTTATTTTGGGACCGCAGGAAATGGAATTATACTGTTAGACAAGGGTTGATCCGCGATCTCACGCAAATTGCTATCCAGGCAATATTAACGTACTTTATTGCTAATTGTTTTAGTAAAAACCGATTAATTTGCATTTTCAATCGATGATCTCGTTGCGTAGTTGGGTTGACGCTCGACTGCGAAACAGTCATCGCGGGCTCGATTCCTACTAATTGCGTGTTTTATTTATATTTAATATAGTTAAAGAAATATAATTTAAGTAATTTACTTGACATTTCTACTTTTTACTTCTTATTCTTCTTCTTAGTACAGGCCTTGTGGCCTGTTTTTAAGAGGGATTAGCCTCTTGCGATGTCGATTCCCATCTATCGATCCATCTCTTTAGTGGTCTGCCCGGGAGTCGTCTACCATGAGGTTGGCCATCTTAAAAAATACTAACGCTGTTCTCTCCAATAAAGAGACGAAGCTCTTGTGCTTGGAGAGGGACTCAAACTCATAGATTATTGTTTATGTTTGTGAGTGATATATTTTTATTTATTTATTATTATTATTTTATGTGTTTCATTATTATTTTGTGTGTTTCAAAATGAATTCAAGAAATTTTCATTTTCAGTTGGTATGGGTACTATTGTTGTATTTTTCATATCAGCGTTCCCTTTCCTTAATATTTTACCTGCAGACAAGCCTCTAAGATAGGCTTGACACGTATTTTTTTTTACGGATAAAATATTTTTATCTATTTAAATAAAAATTGCCCAGTCTTGATTCAGAGTAATATACAAAACATCAGTCAATAAGTGCGAATGATACATCACACGTATTACAAGTAATAACTTAAACCAGCCCTTGACAGGTTGTTAGCCCTGTAATTACCCAGATTTCTACAAAAAATGATCGATAAATAATAAGGAGAGTGTTATATTACCATACCACAATATTTTTTAATATACAATTACCAATCTTTTGACATTGTTTAATCATTTTTACTGGTTTGGCTTTATTTTATTGAAATAACGTAATGATTTTAATGTAAAAAAACTTGTCTAGAAACTCGTCGTGCTTAGATTAATAAACTCAAAAAGTGGTTTAATACATTTTTTGAAATACATATTTCAATGTCCTGTAATCGTCCGAGCGAACGATAACTCCCCCTCGTATCATTCGAAATATTATTTTTTGACATCTCAACATAGATGAAGAAGAATATGAAGGTCTGGGCATTTATGGAGCTTAAGACCGTCATAGGCTGGCTTAAGTGATCACTTTACACACGTGTAACATTCACCAATTCTACCCATGACTGGCAACGATACTACTCAAACTCTTGGAATTTCTATTTCTGTATAAACTGCAAATTAATAACATATTGCTTGAAAAGGCTAGACTTTCAGGGTATGATTTATGACTATTTAGTCATAAATTAAACCCTGAAGAGGGCAACAGGTTGTTGCCGAAACTAGTTAGTTGTTAATAAAAATGTGAGTGGATCAAAAAACAAAGTCTTTTTATTTCTCAAAACAATATATCACTATGCTCCACAAAGTTAATGTTTTCAATATTCAAAACATTATTGTATTGACTTAAGGTGTATTATTTACCCAATTTATGTTAACCAAGCTGGTCGTTGATTGGCTATTTATTTCAAACTGTGCCTTTTCGCATTTATCCGATGTAATTAAAAGTTATCAAAGGCCGGAACTATTCATAAATAAGTTGTATAATTTCTTTAAAGGAAATTGCGACCGTGATTTTCGGAATATTACAGTACCGCCTGGCGGATCGGATGAAATTTATTTGAATATCTCAACAAAGATGAGGAAGAACATGGAAGCATGGATATTACGTGGTTTACGACCCGTCATTTGATATTTTTTATTAGATATTTTGTATGTATCGTCATGATTTTTTTTCTTCATTTTGACGTTGAATTATATATTATACGATAATTCGATTCCTTAATTGGACCTTTGAAATTTCCACAATTCACCTCAAGGCTCAAAATAAAGAAAATTAAATAAATAAAAATGAAGTAAAATTCAATGCACAATTAATGTTTTGTTTATTTATTAATTGGATATTTTAGTTTTTATTTAAGTTATCACACGTTTACCATTGTATTTTTGACAATTATAATACTAAAATTTATGAGACTCATACATATTTCACATTATTCTCAATTTGCTACGTGTTTGAGTTTGCGGCAGTATCTATGGTTAATTTGAGAAAGGTTTTATTAAGCAGAGACCGTTTGATTTAAGTGTATGCAAGATGCTTAATGAATTATTTTACACATAGTGAGACGGCTGAAAATCCTTCTCAAATCAAACACAGAGGCTGCAGCGAACTCGCACGTTATTTTTTTTTTAAATATCTTTTGAACAGTGTCAGAAAAAAATAATACTTGCAGTTTATGCTTGGTCATCTTGGAAAATGCACTCAGGAATATAGGAATATCGCATTTTATTGAGGGGAATTAATACTCTTCCGTATTAATTAAAATAATTAAAATTTAAAAATTTTTATTTTTAGTAAATTTTGCATTCACAGTTTCCTTTACGAATGCTAATTGCCCCACTCCATAGTAAGAGAATTTTACAAACGAAAAAATTGGATTGGATTGGAGTATTTATTCCCGTCCATCGAAATGCACTATTCCTATATTTATTAGTGCCTTTCTATTTTCCAAGATGACTCAGCACTTCCTATATTATTTTACATGATGGGAGACGCTTGAAATTATGATTCTGAAATTTTGTTTAGTTTACATAATAAAAATATAATAAAACCCTTATCCGCACCCCAATGGTGCATAGGGCACTGCGTCATATAAACACAGTGTTATCTTGATCGTTTACACATGAAGAAAAGGTGATCAGCCCTCCGCTTCAGGTACCAGTCCAGGGTAGTATTGAATAAACATTACAGTGAAAAAATCACTTATATTTAATTTACCCTCCTTGGGAATCGAACCCGGGACCTCCAGAACGGTAGCCGAGCGTGCTGACCATTACACTACGGAGGCAGACTAAATTACAATTAGTTTACAATTCGACTATTATTTTCACATCATTTACTTACTTTGTAACTAAATTGTATGACAGTAAATATTTTGAAATTTTATAAATTAATAAAATGTTTCGTGACTCGAGAGTTAATAAAAATGACACACCCTGATTTTCGAAGCTACACGTATAAGCCATGAAAAGAACATAATAAACCATGCGTAGAAATTTATCAACACAATATTTTTCTCTCCATTTGAACAGAATACAGGATGAGAAGATGTTAACTTGATATAAATCTGCGAATATAATAAGATAATCGTAACTTATATGTAATAATAGTGTAATTATTTTCAAAGACCTTATATTACATTACCATAGAAACGAGAATATTCTCTCGCGAAATGGAAACTGTATCAAATCTCATGTATATTTATGTCGCTCTCTCTACCTTCGTTATTTCCATAATTCCTAGGCGAAAAAAGAGATGGAGCTACGTCACAAGATGATAATCAGTTAAATAGGCCTATTCTGCTACCAAACTTATTAAGGTAAAAAACAATTTAATTTTTGTATCGGCAACACAGTCTTTAAGTAATATCGTTCCATATAATTTTTTGACATCTCGTCAAAGATGAAGAAGAATATGGAAGTCTAGGTATTTACGGGGCTGACCACCGTCATAGGCTGGTTTGAGTGATCACATTACACACGTGTAACATTCACCAATTCTACCCATTATTGACAACCACACTTATTTAGTTATGAATAATATAATACTCAACTGGTAAAAAAGTGTTTTATTTATAATATAAGCGTGTGTTACCACAAGGTTAATGCCGAAACAATATAAAACAATTTAAATATTTTCAAAAAGTTTAATACATAAAATGAATATGTATTTAAAAGGGGTAAAATACTTAATTTACTGGAAATGCGATTGTTTTTTTTTGTGGAAATAGCTAAAATTCAATATATTCTTCTAATCCTTATTCACACCCGATCATGCATTGGGCACTCCATCGTTTTGACACGGTATTAACTTTGTTGTAGGCAAGGTGATCACTCCTGAGCTTCAAGGACCGGTACAGGGTAGTATCAAATAAATATTAGAGTGTAAAATCACTTATTTTCACCCTTCTCCCTGGGAATCTAACCCGGGACATAGCTAACACGGTAGCTAAACACGTTGGCCATTACACCACGGATGCGGACTAAAAATGTCCTGTATATTACATTACAATTCAATATATTACATGACCTAAATAAAGCAAAACGGTTTCTGTTGAAAAAATATAATATGTTACTGGTGTAAGGTTTCAGTAATTACGCCTGAGTTCTTTGTTCAAAAGCAGAATAGGACAATTTATACCCGTAAAAAGGAATTAAAATATTATATGATAATCCTTCTAATTCCCGTTACAGCGACTTACTTAAACTCATAAATTTTCCTATCTGGGGAGATGATCAAGCCGATTACATTTGCAGAACATTTTGCTTAACTGCGAAACGCAATTAACATTGTAAGTTTAAAGTCTTTCACGAGGAATAAGGCTTGAGAAACAATTATTTCTTTTCTTTTATTTTAAAAATTTTGGTTGAATTAAGGATGGTCTTTTACTTGTTTTTGGTTCAGATATTTTACGTTTAAGATATCACAGTGGAAACTGTTAGGGCGCAGAAAAGATATCATTCATTGGGGTGCATTATACAGAATTTACGGAATATGCGGAATGTACTTGGTGTTGTAATGTAAATCTCAAATAATATATTATGAAACATTATGCTTTAGGGATTTTAAATTTATTAAACATAAAAATATTAACGATGGTTATCGTAGCCGTTTACAAGTATGGATATTTAATTATTATTTTGTATTATTTAATTATTTTTATTTTTATTTAGTATTTATTTAAGTACACACATACATAAAGTCTTATATACAGGTCTTATGTACAGTTTTATATACTTATACATAGGCGCCGTGGCGTGGTTTGGTAGACATTCGACTGCGATACTGGCGTTGCGGATTCAATTTCAATAACAACAAAAAAATAAACAAAAAACAAACGTTAATAATATTAATATTTCAAGTTATACACATGTAACGTAGTAAAAAATACTACATGGATATATTCGGTTTTATATTGGTATGAAATGGCTTTTCGCGTATTGGGTCTTAACTTGTAAGAAAAAGAGATCAGATTTTTATGATTTAAGACGCTACAATTTGTCTGAGAGGCATAAATAAAAGAATTTTGATATAAGGGTGGAGCGGAGAGTAACCGGCGATACATTTTTAAATTGCCCCGTAATAAATGGTTTTGATAAGTCGTAAGCAGATGTTGCCGGAACTGCTACGAGGGGTGGAACGAAGGGGTAACTGGTCGAAGGCTGTAATGCCTTCAACTGTGCTTTGCTCTGACTATAAAAACGGCTCTTTTTCTCAAATGGTGCTTCGTAGTGCCGTTTCAACCGTATTTGTAATTTCCTTCAGATATCTTATATGTACTTATAAAGAATATGTTAAAGTATCAAACTAGGAATTTAAATCCATATAAAACAGGTTTCAATTGCAATATATTTTGATTAAGCATTTACTTCGTGGAATAATATGATATATAAATAAAATATAAAAAATACAAAACGTGGTTAGGACCACTTTTTTCTTCATTAAATTAAACAGTACTTGTTTTAAAAACTGATGTTCTCGTCAACAGGTCAAAATAAAAACGTTTGTATTTTCACATATGACTGAGAACATATTTGCGTCTAGAAACTGTTAGTGTAGACACAGAGTCTAAAGAAAACACATGTTAACCATTTATTGAAAATTCAGCATGAAAACGGTACGGTTTATGTATGATATTTTACAAAAAAAATGTTTTTACTGTTTCAGTTGTTAAAATACTAAGTAAACAATACACCTTCTGTATTTGTTGGCGGTTGTTAACAATATTTCCAGAAAATTCATTTATTATAATTTCTGGTTTATTAAATGGGAAAAATTAAGTTGAATTTTTCGTACAGCTGATTGTACTTGGATCAATGCCAACATCTACTACTGTTACATTACAATCCATGTACCGTGTGGCTCAGAGCTTTTGTACGATATTTTACATAAATAGCAAAAAAAAAATATTCGAATATGAAAGATTTAAAGTCTGTCACAGGGAGGACGCTCGGAGACAAAATTCAAAACGAAAACATTCGGTGGACCTGTGAAACCAAATATGTCGTATGATGGAGTAGAGAAAGAAGAAGATTTTGTAGAAAGGAAGGATGAATCAAAGATCCCATATATTGCGGCTAACGAGATATCACCAGGTCATTGCCTTTCCGGAAGACCACCAAAGAGAAGGAAGATAATAGCTGTGCGTCAACATCACAGAAATAGTCACTTTCATAAAAATACAACGGTTATTCAGATGTGATACAAGGAAAATAAGAAGGATGGAGAAAAATATATAAAACCAGCAACGAAAAAACTAAAGGAAATGTATTGAAAAAAGTGTATGGGAGTCCTGTGTTCTTTAAAAAGTGTAAAAGTGTTCTTTCCATACAATAAGGAAAGCGCCAAAGTTTATTTATTAATTTATTTAAACTTCGTGGACAGAAAGTAACTAAAAGAACTAGCGGGCTCATTACTAAAAAGCAATATTTTCCAACCAACCAAAAACAGACTAGTGATATTAATCAAAAAGTTTGATACCATTTATAGCTGTTTGCAATCAGAGTGTAGATAGTACTTGAACATTTAAAAAAACAGAAATTGCAAGTTGACATTTAAAAAACAGAAATTAAAAATATGATAATAAAATAGCTCAGATAATAAATTTTGCAAAGGTATCAAGTATTTACCCTGATATGCTGATACAATTTGAGTTAAAAACTCTTCCATTTCAAAAGGTTTTTTTCTTCTTCTTTCATATGCTTATTATTTTTGCATATTTTACATGGGTTGGAAAGTGTTCCGAGATTAGGTGAGTCTGGTAATCAAATAGTTTCACGGATGTGAACAGATTTTTTAAACACACTGTACACGAAGAGCAGAGGTCTTATGGCGTTATTTGACAGTTTGCCACGATGTTTGCTCAAAGTTTTCTTCTCAGAAATTTTGGATTACTGTGCGCAAAGTTGGCAACAAACTCTCTCCGAGAAGTGATATTGTTTATGTTTTCGATTAACTTTATTGTTTTTAATTTAAGCAAAAAACAGAAGGAGACTCTTTACAAAATGGCGGTTACAAAAACCATTGATAAAAAAGAATCAGAAAAATCGTTTTCATTTATTTAAAAAATATGGAATTATAGAATATTTTTCCACATCATTATGAGTGTGTAAGGAGTTATTTTAATATTTTTTTTTACTTTTCAACAAAAATCAATAAGAATTTGTAAATTGGATATTAACAGAGCTTATTTATGATCTGTCATTTTATATTCTTTATGAATATTTCACAAATATTTTTTAATTCGTTGTGTTATACAATTTGTGTTCCATATAAACCTTACAAGCTTATATGTACTATCTATCTCAAGGTTTTAAATAAAGGCAAAATAAATAAATAAAAACAAAAATGTGTTTTTTATTTTTAATTTAAAAGGTAATTCAGCGAAAACTAAATTGGCAGTGTACAACGGAGTCCTGGTACTACATTTTATATGTGGACGAGAAGCATTAAGTTGGAAAAAGAAGGATTAAATTAGACTGAATAAAGTCGAAAATAAACAACACTTGTATTGTACCACATGAGTTATATTTATTAAATTATAACGACTAGTTTCGGAAACAATGAAGCCATAGTTTATTTAAATATGTTATATAAACAAGTTATATTTAAATATGAAGATGGAAGCATGGCTTCCAAAACTAGTCGTTATAATCAAATAAATATAACACAAGTGGTAAAAAAACAAGTGTTTCTTATACAATTTAAAATATTTTGTTGAATTTTTTAAACACTTTCTAAATTATCCTAGTTTTCTAGTGAATATGATATCAAACAAAGTTTAAAGAGCAAAACCTACGTTGTCGTATCGCACACGACCGAAAGTCTTCGGGGAAAACGCCGTAACTGTAATAAAATAAATATTCTAAACAGTTTACAGCTTTATTACGTAAACCGCTAATTTATTACACTTTTACAACCTCTAGCGTTGCTTTGCTTTTACGTAAGAAAACTTTACCCTCTCTGTATTTAAAAGCAAAAAATATTCACCCTTTCAAAATTAACTTTTTACCGCCGCAAAATAAAGAATATAAAAAAAATATGTCTGGAAGCTGTTTACAAAATTTAAGCCGTAAATTCATCCCTTCTCTGAATTATTACCTATCCTTACATCAAGTTAAATAAATATTTAAACGTTAGCATTTATTCACGATTTTACAAGCATTTACAATAAGGTTAATTAAAAAATAATTTAATTGAATGTCGATAATTGCATTAATTGATTCGTCTGTAACCTTGTGGTAATATACATGAATATCCAATTATAATTTAATTGGTAAATACCACTATTTCTTAAAATCTATTGTGACACGTGTTTCGGTAGATTCTTATTATGTATTTTACAGTTGAGATCAACAGATGGCGCTGCCATTGCCGTCAAAACATGTGCTCAATAAACTTGTCTTAACCGTCACGGGTGTGTATAAAAACACGCGCGTATTCAAATGAAATGTCGTGTAAAATTTCAATGCATTCAGTAAATAA
This sequence comes from Brachycentrus maculatus, assembly GCF_059751285.1. Lineage (NCBI taxonomy): Eukaryota > Metazoa > Arthropoda > Insecta > Trichoptera > Brachycentridae > Brachycentrus > Brachycentrus maculatus. The sequence goes on along the minus strand of NW_028281596.1, from coordinate 76,601 downwards.
ATTTGGGAGATTAAAAATTCTTAGCAAACGAATATTTACATAGAAATATAAAAGCATGTGCGAATTTAAATGCAGCTTCTTCTTCTTCTTAAGCCCTCTGTCTTCCACTGCTGGATAAAAGCCTCTTACGTATCCTTCCATTTTTTTGGTCAGTTGCATCCAGTTTTTACCCCCCACAGCGGCCATGTTGTCGGACCATCTTTTTGAGGTCTTTTCTTTTATTCCTAAGGTCTCCATCTTAAAAATTTAGTTTTTCATCTTGGGGGGTCAATGTAATGTAAATATAAGTATTTTGCAAAAGTGTATAAATTTGATATTAAATATGTATATAGAAGTCTGACCACGTCAGGGCTTATGCTCAGATATCCATATACATAAGGTGTTTGAAAATGATTCGATATGGATGTAAACACGTCTCACAATTGATTTTAAGAAAAAGTGGTATTTTTATAAGTGGAACTTTAATTAAAAATTTATATAAAGTTAAAAAAATTGACACACATCCAAAGAATGAATAATCCAATTCCGATATAATAAATAATATAGATATGGTTTAATATAATTAAATGCAAAGTCCGCCTCCGTAGTGTAATGGTCAGCACGCTCGGCTACCGTTCTGGAGGGGTCGAGTTCGATTCCCAGGGGGGGTCAAATAAATATAAGTGATTTTTTCACTCTAATATTAATTCAATATTACCCTGGACTGGTACCTAAAGCGGAGGGCTGATCACCTTTCCTTCATGTGTAAACGATCAAGATAACACTGCGTTTATATGAAGCAGTGCTCTATGCACCATTGGGGTGCGGATAAGGGTTTTATTTATTATTAAATGCAAAGTCCTGTTAAAATTCCAATGCAATCGGTGAATCACTTTTATCAAACAACTTTTAAGATTTAAATATGTAGTATTCTCAACATTATTAATATTTAATGCCTGTCATACCTCAGCTCTTAATGCATGTATGTTCTGCAACTCCTAGTACATGTGCAGTATTGTTTGCATGCTGTTGTAGTGATCGTCCTGATGAAGAAACAGGCATATCTCGAAACCGGTAGACATAAAAATCTCGGTAAGTGGTTATATACTAATATAACTAACATTTTCGTAAAAAAATATAAAAGTCAATATATATGTAGATTTATTTGGACAAATTTTGTATATTATCATATCCATCGGAATTATAGAAAAAGCTTCCAATTATTTTACATCTGTTCGCTTTGCATCCTTTTATTCGCATCTGATAAGCGTTTTTCTGTTTCCCTTTGATTCGTTTGGCGCGAAGTTTCCTACAGCGCCCACCATTTGACTGTCTTGAATATTTCCTTACAGAAAAGGCATAGTCTTTTTCTCTTATATTATTTTTCTCACTTGTCGGCGTTGAAGTGCGAAGGAACAGAACAGGGCCGGGGAGGGTGGAAATACAAGGGATGAAGGGGGCGAAGCAAGGGGCGGATGGGGGGATATCACCTCGGAATATTTGCTGTTGAATTCCTTGGGCTCCATTTTATATTAAATTTCCTTTCACATACTAACGCGGTTCTACTGGCGGCGATATTGTTTTTTGGAATTGGGGGCAAACTTGCACAGTTTTACCAGCGAAATTGTTACATTGACCACATTAACCCCTACATGATATCAATTTTTATTGTCATTCCTTTGACATACATGAAAAGGCTTCCTTTACGATTTAAAACATTGTTAACACTTTAAACACCGGGTACGCTATGTTGGTGTACTATTTTAACCATGCGTTATGAATCGTATGCTCCATATTGGCATTATTTTAGACGTGCGTTATCAACCGCATGCGCTATGTTGGCGTTATTTTTGCCACGCATTATTAACCGCATGCGCCATGTTGGCCATGCAATATCAACCGTATACGTCACGCTGGCGTTATTTTAGCCATGCGTTACTAACCGCATGGGCCACGTTAGCGTTATTTTGGACATGCGATATCAAATGTATACGTCCCAGTGGAGTTGTTTTAACCATGAATTATAAACCGCATGCACCACGTTGGCGTTATTTTAACCATGGGTTATCGAACGCATATCATGTTTTCACGCATTTCTCAGAATGTCAAAATAATCCGAAGTTCAGATCTTGCATACAAATAAAGGTTCTCTGATCAATCAATGTATCAATAAATCTATGAGTTCTGAAAATTTCAGTAGTATGGTGGTAAATCATGGGTTAAATGGTAAATGTGTGTAAAGTGATCACTTAACCAGTAAATAACATTTCATAAACCCTGTAAATATCTAGATTACCATATTCTCTTTCATCTATGTTAAAATTTTAATTTCCAAAAATGACTCTTATGTGGACAAAACCCAGGTTTGTGAACAAGTATTTGAACAGACACACTCAAAAGGTTGTGTATATTAAAAATACTTTAACATATATTTTGTAAAGTCATGAATAATTTAGAAAATTTAGAAAAACATAAAAATTTAAATTCAGATAAAACATTAATGAATAATATTCTGTTTCAAAATACGTCACCATTATTATCTTTGTTTCCTTTTACAAAAAATCTTCGGTAACCCCCCCCCCCTTCACTATATTCATTAATTATATATACCCCTAAATATATTTATTGTTCGTTAGTTTTAATTTTTACCAGAAGATGAAAACATCTTTAAGTTTTTGAAACTGGTCATATTTAGAAATAAAACTCATTAAGTGGTATATTCAAGTGTTTAATTAAAAAATAATAATCATCATGTCATTCCACAAAGTTGTTGCCCGATCAATAAATTACTTATTTTGTACATTAAAAGCATTCTTAACTTTGTGATATGGTAATATAACACTCTCCTTATCATTAATCGTTCACTTTTTAAAGTGGTATTACACAAAGTGAACGATGAATGATAAAGAGAGTGTAGCTTTAACTTAACTTAAAGTAGCGGACTCAGTGACAAGATGCCAATTCTTTCCACCATCTAGCCTTGACGACAAGTGTCTCATAAAACTAATATAAACTTTGAAGGGAATGACACGATCACACAAGTAATAAATACGGAGCCATATGAGATTCGGGTGTTACTTCAATCTTCAATACGCGAATCAGGAGAGATAAAACTACCGTATATCGGAGGTTTGATTTCATTTCCTCGAATGCGATAAAATATATTACATCTTTTATTTATTGATTCGGCATTAACTTTGCGGAATAACATGGTGATTTAAATAAAATAAAAACACTTGTATAAGACCAATTTTGAGTATATTAAAATAAACACGACCAGTTTCGAAAGCTTTTTTTTTTGACATAGATAAAAAATTATATAATTCGTATTTTAACATGATTCAATTAGGATTATAACAATAAATATACATTAATGCTTTGTTTCTGTATATAAATAATTACAATTTTTTTACAATCTCAACAAAGACGAAGAGGAATATGGATTTTTTTATATTAACAGGGCTTATAATCTGTCATAGGCTGGTTAAGTGCATAAAATGTAAAATAACACCTTAGTGGCGAAACACAACTTATTGAACACGCTTAAATTGTTGTGAAAATGTTCCCATCAGATTATTAAAACTGAAGAAGTTACTTAGATTTAAATATAGAAATTTAAACTTTGTAATATAACCATCTTTGAGTTTATTAATGAAAACATTACAAGTTTTGAGAACTACATACGTTTTTGAGACTAGTCGTGTTTGCATTAATAAACTGAAAAGTGGTTTTGTAGATGTGTTTAATTTTTATATATAAATAATCATGTTATTCCACAAAGTAAACATATTATTTTTTGACATCTCATCAAAGATGAAGAAGAATATAGAAGTCTGGACATTTCTAGGTTGACGAACGTCATAGGCTGATTTAAGTGATCACTTTACACACGAGTAACATTCACAAATTCTACCCATTATTGACAGCCACACTACTCAAATTCTTGGAAGTTCTATATATATGAACGAATTTAGAATCCTTGTTCTTGAATCACTAAAACTACACTAGAGACATCTATCGGTGAGATGAAAAGAAGATTTTTATTGAGCAGAAACTCATATATTAATGAGATGAGATGTGTAAAAATAATATAAAAATTACTCTTATAATTGGTAATAATCCAGATTTGTGAACAAGTATTTGGACACACTCAAAATGTTGTATATTAGGAACATATCAAACATTTTAAGTGCAGATTTTGCCCGATCGCCAACTGCACACATGCCAACCCGAACCTCACAGACTGAATGAATGCTGCCCAAAAAACGTTTTTCTATCAAAATGAATTTATAAAATAGTTTGAATCTGGTGTTTTTGAAACTAGTTATGTTTATAATATTAAACTCAATAGTGATGTTTAACTGATTTACATGAAATCTATCAAGATACCTAGCCTGTTAGGCAGCCTATGCACCACTAAATTTGGATAGAATAATGAATCATCATTTTGAATATACATGAATTGTTTTCGGAGAAGTTTGTATGAGTTGGGAAAAACTTTTCTTCATACTGCATTCCCTGCGGTGAATTTTCATATTTCAAAAGTTGTATTAGTCTAACTTCATTCCTGCTGTTAGTTCAAGAGAATTCACTTCAAACGTTAAATTAAAGTGGTTCAATTCTGAAGTATTGATAAATTTCAATTCATAAGTTCACTTATTAAGTTCAATTATTAAGCATTTATTGAAAATACTTTAAGTGCGGCCAAAGTTTTTACATATGCTGGTAAATGATCTAAGAACATCTGTTTTTAAAACTAGTCGTGTTAAGACTAATAAGTTAAAAATTGGTCTTTTACTCATACAAGTGTTCTGTTTCTATAGTGTGTTATAAAAGTGAGTACTGATGATTATTTTAGACTCCTTTTAATGTCTATGTTCTCACTACTATGAAATAAAAAAATCCTTTTCCCCTTTCCTTCCTTCAATGGCCTGAGGGCACAACTTTCGCATACAATGCTGTATAATAATGTTGATAAGTACCTTTAAAAGTAGATAGTAATTTTTGAAATGGTAAAATTCTTTTATTTCTCTCATGAGTTCCTCAATTTTAAGAATCCCAATGCTCCGAATAAAAAAATGCTTTCTGAACGAATAATGTCTTACTAGTTCACAATTCAATGTAAAACAGTTCGCATAAAACATTTCATAGTTCGTTTAAGTTCACCGATAATAATAAAAATGGAAGCGTTACAATTCTATGTAGGTTTTCATGTATAAATAATTAATAGATTTATATTATCCACTGACACTTCGTGATGGAATTGCATTTTTAATATATTATTAGATTAAAACCAATATTTTTAGCTTCTCCACTTTATTTTTATTTGACCAGCGACCGGGTTTCGTCGTTACCGACATCATCAGACTGGCCTGTCCCAGTCTGATGATGTCGGTAACGACGAAACCCGGTCACTGGTCAAATAAAAATAAAGTGGAAAAGTTAAAAATATTGGTTTAATTCTAATAATATATTATAAATAATTATTTTTAAATATCACTGTTGGGGATATCACATATAATGTTTTATCAAATATATCAAGTACTTCGATATACTCAAAATGTTTCATCTAAATTTTTGTGTTGTTTTTTGTTTGTCAATTTTTTTAGTGTTTGTTGTTGTTTTTTTTACATTATTTTGTTATTATTGAGTCTCCATTGAAATAACGTTAAATCTGGTATATTTTAAGACAATATTCTTTTTTCTAGATACTGAAATAAGAGCGATAAAATAGGAATAACACTGGAAATAAAATATTATTTTTCAACCGATAAAGAAGAATGAAAAATAACATAATTCCCAAGGATCCTTGCCAAGAGAATAATATTACAGGGTATCTCTACTGAAATTGAATTTGAAAGTTAAATGGGACACAAATTGAATAAGTTAAAAATGAATTTGAATTATGTACTCCGAAAAGGTCAAGTCTGACAACTGCAATACAATTGTGCGAAAAATGTCAATACTACAAGAAATTTAAAAAAGTCTCTTATTTAAAAAATGTTATTTTTCAACTTATTACTTTCATCCACATTAAAAAGCGCATTGTGTACTCAATGTGTCAAATAAATAAAGTTAATTGTTTTGAAAACTTTATATGATTAATCAACTTTGTTTTAAACACATTTTTATTCATACAATTTAACCTACCGGTTTCGACAAGAACCTTGTCATCATCAGGGTTTTAAAAACATAAAAATACTCTCTACAAAAACATACACTCCTTTAGTGTTTTTCTCTTATAAGTTAATTGGTATTTATATGAAGGCAAGGTTATCAGTCTAACGTTTGTTTTAATCTAATTAATTAACTAACTAACTGACTAATCACCACGCCGCTTCCTCGCAGAGGTAGAAAGAGAGAATAGAATGCCACACCAATCTGTATTTTGCAAAAAATCTTTGTCTCTTCCACGTTCGTGTATATCCTCATACATACCCCTCAATTATTCCGATATTTGACCTTATTACTTTGATTATTTGAAATACTTGATCATGATTACATTTTATACATTAATGTGATTGAACCTACATTATTCACATAATATAATCTATTTTTATCACTCTCGTTCTACCTCTCTCTCTCTCCCTCTTTATCCCTCTCTTACTTTTTTTTCTTCCCTTCTCTCTCTCAATCACAATCCTTTCAAACTTCCGTTCGCAAATCGTTTAGACCTAAATCCAAGTAAAGCAGGTGAAGACCTGTCTACTGTTTACACTTTGCACACTTAGGAAAGGTTCTTTCACAGAAAGAATATTGACAAAGAGGAAATATTTTCTTTAAACAAAATAAATCTACATCTCAGAATTCCATACTTATTTTTTTTATATTATGTATTTTATTTTTATTTTATTTCATTAATTATCATATGTTACATTTAACACAAAATATTTTTTAAACTTAATTTTCACTATATATATATTTTGTACATCTTATTGAAGTAAACAAAATATTCATTTTAAAAATTCTCTTTGACTCTTTTCATTCTTCATACATTCAGGCATCTTATCATACATTTTTAAACCCTTATACATAATACAATTCAGCAAGTCTGTTTTTTTTCATTGCAATCTTATTTTATCCTCTCTTCAAGTAACATGTTTAAACTTTTTCATTTTTTAAAACGGCTTTGTTCATAAATATACCTATAGGCATTTTATCTTTTATAATTAACATTTAAATATAAGTTACTTTTTTCAAAGGTTACCAGTTGAGTTTTTCTCAACTCTTTTTTACATTCTTATATCTATTTTTCTTATGCACTATTCTCATAGTATTTTTTTGAAGAATCTCCAATTTATTTAAATTTTTCCTTCATTGGTCAAAAATAGTACTGTGGAGCAGTAATCTACATTTGGAATAATAATTGTTCTTTGTATGAGCTCTACAGTATTTTAGTCTAAATCATTATCTTTTTGAAGAAAATGCTATAGCTGTCCATATATGGAAAAAAAATATATGAGAAGAGAATGATTTTTAAGTGTAAAAATTGAGGTTAGTAGTTAAAAACGTATAAGAAAATATGTCGTTGAAGCCTTTTCTCGTGTTTACAATAAGTTCTTAATCTCAATCTTTTCAGAAGAAATCTTTGTGATGGTGTGGCCATATGGAGCGAATGGATAATTAGAAAACGACTTAGGAAGTATTTTTGTCAATTGTGATTGGGAGATCAGAACGAGAAATGCCAAAAAAATTGGCACGAACAGATCAATCAGAACCTAGAATCTGGTAGCGTCAAGGATCTACGTAACCGGAGGGGTTGTATTCCTAGATGCATATATTCGATGGAAGCTAGATGTATATGTCAAGACAGACATCGCTTTCTTCTTTTTTCTGGCTCCATCCATACTTATCGTCTTTTTAGACTGTTGGGATCAGTTCTCGTCGTCCCCAGGTTGTAGGTCCTTTTATCATTGTCAGGACAGACTATCCATTATCTATTTAAAATCCCTTTCATTATAAGAATATATTAAATTATACTTTAAACCCTTGCTTAAATATTTATGCAATAATTATTTTTAATACAATACTTAAATTCATTCAATTAAAATTCGTTTTCAGAAAAAAATATATGAAATCATGTTTTTCATCCCCTATTCTCTTGGGTATAAATAAGTATAGAATCTTGTCTAGCCCTACAGCTATATGATGATATCGATAACGATGTAATTACTGGTCAAATAAAATAAATATGGAAGAAAAACTATACAGTTGTCACTTGGAGTTAACGCATTCGCTACGCAATGCACAATAAAAACAACATTTACGAGTTTTTAAATCATATTTCTTAAATCATATTTTCGTATGGTGTACGGAGTGCGTGGAAGTTTTTGGTAAGGGAAGGGTAATTAGTTATGAGTATTTCAATGTTTTAGAATTTAGTACATACACCCTGATGATGACACGGTTCTTGTCGAAACTGGTTGGATAAATTGTACTAATAAAAAAGTGGTACACACAGTTGTTTAATTTTATAAAGTTTATAAAATGTGCCACAAAGTATCTGCGAAAAACATTCAAGAAACTATGCAGTTGTTATAACTATGCAAAATGCAGTTCCACTAAGAAATTTCAGTACAAAACTTAAATGTATACATTATTATTTATTTATTAAAAAGGAGTGATTCTATGTCATGTGTGATTTTTGACCCCGACTTCAATTGTTTTCATATCAATGCGAGAAAGTTTAGTAAGTTTAAGTGGCAAATAATTACACCCTCGGAACTTTTGGTACCTAATTAGCAAAGGAGGAGGAGTCGACCTTCTGTGTTTAGTTAGTATTCTGGTTCTCGTATGCTGTCAGTGTATGTACATACTCGTGTGTAGATTCATATATTATATAGTAATTATAAATACTCGCATATGAGCTTCAACATTAAAGCTAGCTCGAGCAATATCACTTGCTGCCCTCTTCGCAGTAATTTACCATGGACCCAAAGCTAGCGCAGTCGCGTATATTTCAATATAGAGTTAAATCTCGATATAACGGACTTCTCTTTGACAGTCTGCGTAATCGGAGGGCGTGTGACTTGTTGTATGGATATGAAAGAAGCGAGGAGTGTATGTCAGGACAGAAGAGTTTGGTGTTCCATCCTCTCTGCCTACTCTGCCAACCTCCCCTGCGGGGAAACGGCGTGATGGTAGTAGTAGTAGAAATGTGTCGCCTACTTTCAAAATGCAAAATACATGTCAGTCAATTTTACAAAAAATTCGAAATTCTCCGGGTAACATTTATGTTTAAAAAAATTGTCTATCTTTAGAAAAAAATATTATGAAACAGAGAATTTTCCCATATTTAAAAACTTTTTCAGTATTAAAAAAAAAACACGAGACAAACCGATAATGACGTCATCTTAATTTTTGACCCGTCCCCGCTCTCTGATTGGTCGATATGGGTCAGAAGGCAAGTTTCATGAATATAGCGGAATTTGAAATACAAAGCTGTTTTAAATGTTTTTAGCAGGGTTTTCAGGTATATAAATATTTTAAACAATAAAACCCTCAATTGGCATTCCGATAAAGTATTTATTTTAAAATCTTATAATTTTTTTCCTGGTGGATTTTGAAAGTAGGCGACACAAATAGCTATTAAACAATCTTCGGATATAATGGAAAAAAATTCGGTTGAATGTAAAAAAGGCTTAAATTCAAGTATCGCCGCATGATAACAATTTTTAGCGGCTAATTACATATAATCACAACAATAGTGCCGATATCAAACAGCAATGTCACTTCACAACCCGTCAGAGTGTCCGGAGTCAAGACATAGAATTTTGTATGTGTTTGTTCATTTATATCTAAATACAGTGCTTAAGCTTTTTAATTAATTTTGGAAAAATTTTATATAACGGACTTTCGCTTTTAACGAACACCCTCTTCAAGGTTTAACTGTACCTACTTGAATAAATATTTTCACTATTTCAATTTGAATGAATACACATTTCGCTGTACACAAAAGTGTATAAATTAATAATATATTTCATATTTAAATGAACAGCTCAAACGGTATATGTGTTGAAAATTATACATTCAAACTTTTAATCCACCTAATCAATCTTCAGAGAACGTTTGTAATATAATTAATTCACAACACTTTGGGTTCATCCAAATACTTGTTCACAAATCTGGGTTACTCCGATTGGGAGTTATTTTTTATTTAAAAAAATCTGATTTCCTTCAGGGGTAGCTTGCAAACACACAATTCAAAAAGTGATCGGCTGCGCGAGAAGCCAGATGTGTCTCCACGCACATTATAAAAAAAAGTATTACTCTTTTTTTTTTAATATTTCTTGTTTTTTTTTTTAAATCAGCAGTTTTCAATTACTCTATTAGAATAAAAAAAAACAATACAAAAACGGTGTTTAAGAAAAAAAAAATCATATTAAATGTTACCTGGGTTTAACTAGAAAATAAAGTTACGGGCCATCGAATATTTCGCCTTAATATGAATATTGTTCTACTTCAAACCCCTATCCGCACCCGTTGGTGCATAGGGCATAGCATCATATAAACGCAATGTAATCTTGATCGTTAACACATGAAGGAAAGTTGATCAGCCCTCCTCTTCAGGTATCAGTCCAGGGTTACGTAGAAAAAATATAAAATAAAAATATATGAGTGAAAAATCTTTTTTTTTGACCCCCCCTGATAATCAAATTCAGGACTTCCAGTACGGTAGTCAAGTGTGCTGACTATAACGCTACGGAAGCGGACAAAATAAAAATAAAAATAAAATAAAAACGAGCTTTTTTAAGTCATTACTTTTATAAGTATGTACAATGTTTTTATAAGACTCTGTAGAGTAAAAAGATGGTGGAAATATAAAAGAAAACTCGAATAATATAAAGTGTTTTACATAATAATAAACATGTCGTGTTTGATGAACATCTTGAAACAGATGTCGATGTTTGATTGTCAGTTCTTTAGTGCTATTTGAAGATTGAACGCGGAAAATATGAATTTCGAAGCGAGTAACGAAGTGTATGTAAGTGTAGTGAAAGACGAACTATACGACTATGTTGAATATTTGTTTGGTAAAATATGTTATAGGAAGGCTTTGATATATGTGTATATATATATATATATATATATATATATATATATATATATATATAGATATAGATATATATATATATATATATATATATATATATATATATATATATAGATATAGATATATATATATATATATATATATATATATATATATATATATATATATATATATATATATATATATATATATATATATATATATATATATATATATATAAATTTATATATATATATATATATATATATATATATATATATATATATATATATATATATATATATATATATATATATATATATATAAATATATATATATATATATATATATATATATATATATATATATATATATATATATATATATATATATATATATATATATATATATATATATATATATATATATATATATATATATATATATATATATATATATATATATATATATATATATATATATATATATATATATATATATATATATATATATATATAATAATAATAAAATATAATAATAATATTATTATTATATATATATATATATATATATATATATATATATATATATATATATATATATATATATATATATATATATACATATATATATATATATATATATATATATATATATATATATATATATATATATATATATATATATATATATATATATGGACGTTTATCTCCGTTTAAGACCGTTCGTTGCTATGCTTTCTTCAATTTTTTTAAACTTCAAAAAAAAAAAAGTTTTTTTTTTATTTAAACCAGTTATGACAGTTTTTTTTCTTAGTACGTACGTATCCATTCCTGAAGAAAACTTGGTGCTTGTCAAAACCAGTTAGAATAAAAGTACCGAAAATAAAAGAAGCAAAAAACAAAGTATATTTTTGTATATACTTGACATTTCAACAAAAGATGAAGAAGAATATGAAAGTCTGGAAATTTATAGAGTTTACGACCGTTATAAGCTTGGTAAAGTGACCACATTTACCAAGCCTATGACAGTCGTAGCCCTGTAATGCCTATGCTCACATATTATTCGTCATATTTGTTGACATGTCAAAAATGTATGAAAAACAATTCCTTAGCGGAGATAATCCAGATTTGTGAACACGTAATTGGACACACTCAAAATGTTGCAAATAACTTAACTGGTCAAATTATAAGCTAAAATAATAAAAATTAAAATGTTATTTTCTGGCATTTCTCATGCATGTGATTATAATCCAGGATTCGGACCTCACATACTGATATAATAGTTTCTGCTTATTAAAAAGCTTTTTTACATCTCACCAATAGTGTCTCTAGTGAAGTTCTAGTGATTCAAGAACAAGGTTTCTAAATTGGTTCATATATAAAGAACTTCCAAGAATTTGAATAGTGTGGTTGTCAATAATGGGTAGAATTGGTGAATGTTTATAATATAAATTGTAAATAATATAATATAAATGTAAATAATTTAATATAAATGTAAATAATATAATATAAATTGGTGAACGTGTGTTAATGGATCATTTAAACCAGCCTATGATGAGCCCAGTAAATGCCCAGACTTCCAAATTCTTCTTCATCTTTGATGAGATGTCAAAAATTAATATGAAATATGAAACACGCGTCATTCGCTCACCTTTCAGGAAAGTGAGTCTGATGCAGGTTAATCTGACAGTGTTATGTTTGGACTATCGAATTACGGATTGTGACGCCCGGGTACGAAAATCGATAGAGGGAACTGACGCGCTCGCAAATTCAAATATTATTAAACACCCCATCCCATCAACTCCAATACACTTTACGCGAGGCTCAAATCGTCGGTCTGTGAATTAACAAATTGCGTTAAAATAATATTGAAAATTGTTTTACGATATTTGATAATGGGGTCATAATTTGAACAACATTTTAATCTTATTGTAGCGTTATTTCTCATTCATTCATTATTTTTTTCATGATTTTCAGGCGCCCTAAAAGACAAAATTTGCTAAAGAAATTTAGCAAGTTTTTACTTTGCTAAAATATCTATATTTTGTTATTAATCAGTGAAATTATTTACTTTTAAAGGTTTTATAATTTATTCTTACATATCACCAGAAAAAATGAATACTTATATTTTAAATATTATTTTTAAATTTGGCATTAACTTTTCGGGATAACATGATGATTTTAATATTTACAAAAAAAAACAAACTAAGCTTTTGATTTTGAACACGAACATGACTTTTATTTAAAAACAACTAATGGTATTATCGACAATTGAAATAATAGACTTTTGTTTTTATTTTCTATTTTCACTAATTGAAATCATATTCCCCAGTTAATTGAATATCAGTAGTTTTCAAAACTAGTCGTGAACTCGGCCACGCGTAGTCTCAGTCTGGTTAAATGAAAAAGAAAGAATTTACAACTCATACAATATTTTTAATATACATAGTTCATTTTATAATATTAAAAAAAAAGAAAATACTCAGTGACAGGATCTGTCAAAAAGCACGCTTTTCACCATAAATAAGGTTTATTGAGTGGGTTGTTGCTACGTTCAACAGATGGTGCTGCCATTCGAATAAACTGTTGAAAAAACATGCGTGCTACCTGTCAATGACATTTTAAATATAAGTTACTTAAGGAGAATCAACATTTGGAATAAACGATTATTTAAATTATTTATCTGTTATGATGCATCAAAACACGCCTTTATTTAAACGCAACATTGCGTTAAGATTTAAAAAAAATCGGTGAATGCCTTAAGGAAATTTAAGATTTAGAACATACGAAAATTAACATAACTGTTTATGTATATAGCCTATAGATATTTAAAAAAAAATATAAAGAATGTTTTACTACAGTTGGAAGACCTTGAAAAATATTATTTTTAAAGGTGTTATCATGGTTTCAGAAAAAAAGGAGATCGCACCTTCAAAATCTGTATAAGAATTTAGATTTAGATGCGTATGCTAATAAATTAGCATTCTTTATGGAGGCCCTTGAAGGAAGATTCCAGGATCCTAATTCAGGGGAATCCTTTATCCGTTCCCTAGTACACCCTATTAGGGATATTTACATTTTACGAATGTATAGGTACATGCAAAGAGGATCTAAAGATGCCCCCTTACATTACACCAACCCATACAAACTTCTGAATAACTGATACTTTATTACAAAATAATGTATTTATTTAACCCTTAATTTGCCTGTTTAACTATAATTTGTATGAGATAAATGTTTTTATTAATCTCATACAAATTCACTGATGTCATAATTTTGTAAAAAGTTGCTTGACTGAGAAGGAATATTTTTTAAAATAATATAGTACTGGAAAATCGAAGTGAATATATTTGATTTCGACCAATCGAAATTGTCGAAATAATCGTCGGGTATGTATTTGTCCACCTCCGTATTATAATGGTCAGCAGCTCGGCTACCGTTCTAGAGATCCCGGGTTCGATTCCCAGGGGGGGTCAAATAAATATTAGTGATTTAACACAATAATATTTACTCAATTTCACTCTAATTTTTAGTCAATTTAGTCAAGCGGAAGGCTAATCACATTTCCTTCAAGTGTTTACGATCAAGATAACACTGCGTTTATATGATGCAGTGCCCTATGCACCGTTAGAGAGAGAGAGATGTATGAGGAGATTAATGAATGTGGAACCGGCGAAAAAATGTTCGCAAAGTTAGAGTGGTGTGTTTGTCTATTCTCTCTGCCTACCCATGCGGGGAAGCGGCGTGATAGTTGGTCAGCTAGATTTCATTAATTGATGATATCTATCCATTTTTAATTTTAGTTTTACTTGGTAAATATCACTTTTTAAAGTCTATTATTACACGTGCTTTCATAAGCTTTTTAATAGATTCGTTTTTTTTTTAAACAATGTTTACACCGAAATAACGCCGAATTCTTATTAAAACCTTCTTATTTATTACATTCTTTAAGTCTCAAGCGTAGTGTAATGGTCAGCATTCTCGGCTACCGTTCTGGAGGTCCCGGGTTCGATTCCCAGGGGGGTTTAATAAATATAAGTGATTTTTTCACTCTAATATTTATTCAATATTACACTGGACTGGTACCTGAAGTGGAAGGCTGATCACGTTTCCTTCATGTGTAAACGATCGAGATAACACTGCGTTTATATGAAGCAGTGCCCTATGCACGATTGGGGTGCGGTAAGGGTTTTATTATTAAGTCTCAAAATATTTATTGGACTGATTGTGGGTTAAAAAGGAAACCCGAGTACAAGGTTATCGTGACATATTGTATTTTCTATGAATGCTTGTTCAAAGGAAATCTATCTAGACGCATTGATTTGATATAATTCACTGCTCTTTTCCAGATTTTTTCCAACCGTAAATCAAATTTTTTTCCGCTTGTGTAACAAGTGTTGACAGTAAAACATATTTACTTACTTTATATTTTTTCATTTATTTCTATGCTTGTAAATTTTTTATTCCGTGAAATTCTCAACTTCTTTTAACCCTTCGAAATGTGTTTCACACCATTCTTAAAAAAATTAGTCATTCTGTAAGAATCGTAGCAGTATTAAATTTTGTACTTTTTATGAATTAGTTTTTACTTCAGTATTTTTTATTATCTTTTTCTTGTTATTGTACAGTTTTCTACAAATAGAGTCAAGTTTCGTAAGGCGTCCAATTTGATTTTAAAATGTCTGATTTGAATTGAAAAACCTATTTAGATGTGTTTTACAAAACATATTTGAATTTGTAACCAAATATGTTTAAATTTCGGTACACTTTCCCAAAATACAAAAATTGACAAATAAAATATCTATATTCAGCTGGCCCATTATCTGCAAACCAATTTAGGTAGCACTCACCTCTGTATAATATCTCATTCTCAGTTAAGTAAACATAACACAATACTAAGGGTCGTTTCACATCGGCTTATTTTGTGAAAGTGTGTGAAGTTTCACAATAGTGGCCACTTTTGGATTCAGCGTGGGTATACACAGCATCATGCTTTAGTATAAAGTTTTCAATTATTAAATATTCGTTAAGTTCCGAACCCGGGGGCTTTACGATTGAGTGAAAGGTAAATATTATATCCATATTATATCGTACATGACAAAACCAAATGTTACAAAACTGAATCTATGAAATGGGATTCAACGAATCTATCCCAAATGCCTAGAACTTGTAACTGTGAATAATGAATAGTAAGGTGGGACGATAAGAGTTTCGGTGATTTTTATTTTATTAATAAATAAAAACACTTGTTTAAGACAACTTTTCAGTTTTTTATTGTCAAATCTTTTGAGAACAACAGATATTGTCATAAACAAACTGTTTGTATTTTTTGCTGTTGATGAGATTATCTGTAGTTCTCAAAACAAGTCATATTTACATAGATAAAATCAAAAGTGGTCTTTTATACAAGTATTTTACTTTTCTATTGAAATTAATATATAATTCCATAAAACTTATGTAAATAACTTATTGAAATAGTAAGGAAACATATTATAACCAAAATCGTATTTTCACCAGTTGATAATAACATCTGTAGTTTTCAAAACACAAATGTGATATTTCACAATTTTTTTAATTGTTTTAGTAGTTGTAGTATTGTCTATCCATTTTTTATTTAAATTTTACTTGGTATGTACTACTTTTTCTTAAAAATCTAATGTGACATGATGAACGTTTGAAAATTATATGGGATGCATCGAAACACGTGTCACTAATATTTTTGTGGTATTTTCCAAGTCGTATTTTTATATTTAAATCGCTTATTTAATTCCACAAATTGATATAAAAATAAATAAATAATAAAATCTATTAACTTATATTAAAATACGAGAATAATACTAAAAGTATGAAGATATAGGGTAACTTTGCTTTAACAAAACAAAATTGACCACTAAATGATAAAATTCATTATCTGGTAGTTGTGTTTTAGTCAAAATGAAAAATTCTATGAAAATCATTATTTTTAAAAGCTTTTGTTTAAAAATAAGTGATTCGAGGCACCCCACATTAATGTAAGTATACTCAACAGCCGACAGAAACTTGCATAGAATAACAAATATCTAAAGTTATATCGAAAACCATTTACGGGTAGCAATTTATTAGAGAACCCAAGTAACATTTGGAAATACGTAACACAAAATAAATTTAGTTCAGTGAAACCGTTAAATGAATTATAGAATTACTCATACACACATCCAGAAGAATTACTCATACACACATCCAGATAGTTAGCCCTGTGATATGAATTTCCCTGTAGGGAGATAATAAAGTGGGGAATTAGTTTAGTTAGAAACCTCTGTTTTATGTGGTCCATACAGGTAACCCCTTGATGGTTTCTGGCAACATCTACCTCTACTTGATAGTATGATTCTCAGTCGTCAATGTAAGTATTTTTAGAACTTAAACACTTGTAATAAACCACTTAATGAGTTTTATTTTATTAAACACGACTAGTTTAAAAAACTAACAGATATTTTCGAAACTTGTGTTTAATAAATTAAAACTCATTAAGTGGTTTATTACAAGCGTTTTTTAATAATCAACATGTCATTCCACAAAGTTAATGCCGAATTAATAAATAAAAATTTTAGAACATTATTGGCTTTAACTTCATTTAACAAAATTGATTTTTAACTTCAATTTGAAATTTACACAAACCAATTAAGAAGTTTTAACAAATCACATTGTAAAATTGTATTTTATTAAAAAATTAGAACTTATATACTCAAATTAGTACTCATGAATCAAAGTACTATCGAAAATCTTGTCTGAAAACTTGAGTAGGTACTCATCGCGCGCATGTCATATACAGCGCGCCGCGCAGGTTTGCCAACTTGACGACTAACGCACCTACTATTATTAAAAATAAAAAAAAATTAATTACACTTACGGTAAATGTAATACATACTTACGAAACATATTTTTAAAAAATTCAAACCTTTTTTTATAAGATACGATGTTAAGTCTAAAACGTTTTGTAAAACGTCCAATTCAATATGAAAATATACAATTTAATACGTTATCGTCCAATTTAATGTGTTAATATCCAATTTAATATGAAAATGTCCAATTTAATATGTAAATGTCCAATTTAATATGAAAACGTCCATTTTAATGCGTAAACGTCCAATTTAATTTGTAAACGTCCAATTAGATTTGTTAAACTATCAATTTGAAAAGAAAAACTTATTTAAATCAGACTCAGATCAAAAGTCGCCGATATAACAAATAAAATGGAAAAACCTAAAATGAATTTGATAAAAGAAGAAACTAACGTAAGCGCCACTAATACGGACACCACACACGCACATAACACAATATTATATATTTGATTATGTTGCAACCCCGCGTACAAGAAAGTATTTTCATTATGGCTTTCTGTGACAGTAAACTTGTCTCAATTACTCTCCTTTCAAAGGAATTATTCCTGTTGTGGCATTTGTGACTCGTAAACTATTCCGCAATAACAACCATTAAGGGTCCCTACTCTTACCACAAGAACTACTGTGTTTCCCATTCTCTTCTAAAACCAATATATAATATTATCACTAGGCACCTACCCCTAATTAATTATTATAATTTGGCTGTTTTTGGGGTCTGCTTCTTTATGCATTTACAAGTTCTGTGAAATGCATTCACGGTTCATATATCTTTCAACTAACCCTCTACTACTACTACCATCACGCCGTTTCCCCACAGGGGTAGGCAGAAAGGATGGAATGCCACACTCTTCTGTCCTAACATACACTCCTCGCCTCCTTCACATCCATATATCGGTAGTGTAATGGCAAAGGGGTTTTCTAAGTTTGTTCCTCAAAATGTCTAAATAGTGTATTCCATAATCTGGCAAAAGGATAAAGCTGTAGTTGCAATATTTTTTTAGTTTTATTGAGATATGTATATATAAAATACATAAAACAAATGAGTTATTTAATTTCACAAGTTTGTTTTTGCTCTAGGTACTGTAAAATTTGGTCTGAGACAGATATACCCCTTTGCCTTTACACTACCGATATCTAGTCATACATGTTTTCCGATTACGCAGACTTTTGACACCACCAGATTTAAGGTTCTGATTGATCTGATCGTGTCAAGTCTTTTTCGGTCGTCCTCGTTCTGTTTTCACGCTCACATTCGCCACATATATTTTCTTAGTCATTCTCTCGCTATCCATTAGCTCCATATGTCCATACAACCATGAAGAACTCTTCCTAATCTTTTCAATTTTTCCTTGTTCAGCCTTACATTGCTTTCTTATATCTTCGTTTTTAATTCTGTCATACAATGATTTTCCACACATTCATTTGAGGGAGCGCATTTCTAACGCTTACTAACCCTCGATGTGAGTAATTTGTTCAATATAATTTTAACACTCTCCTTATTATTCATTAGGAGAGTATTATATTCCATTTCACAAAGTCAACAATGTTTTGAATATACAAAGCCTAATATGTATACTTTTGGTTTATTTGGAGTGATATATTTAAAAAAAAAAAATTATGACTTTTTCGGTTAGTAAGACAAGTCATAACATCAATTTCAGTTTTTTAGATTAAATTAAATATATGTAAATGGATAATTATGAAGCAAATTCAATGATTTAAAATTTAAAAAACAAAAAAATGGAAAATACTACAGTGAAGACTTAACTAAATACATGTAAAATGGCGATTAAAAAAAGTTTACAATATAAAACTAAAACATCGTTTTTAGGGATGGACATGTATATATCCATCCCTTAAGATGACAAGGGTCTTATTGAAGTTGATTGGAAAAAAGTACCAAAAACAAAAGTGGCTAAAAACAATGTTGGAGTTTTATTTTTCACAGTATAACAAAATGTGCCACAAAGTATTTGCAACAAACATCTAAGATTTTTTTAAGGCTAAAACTAACAGATGGGATATTTACTAGTTTTAATTGAAAATCTATCTTTAAAAATGCTTTTGACTAAGTTTATTAAATAATATTTTATTTAAAATGTATTTTATTTATTTGGTATATTATTAGATGAAAACCAATATTTTTAGCTTTTCCACTTTATTTTTATTTGACCAGCGACCGGGTTTCGTCGTTACCGACATCATCAGACTGGTGGTCACGACATATAGGTAACGACGAAACCCGGTCGCTGGTCAAATAAAAATAAAGTGGACAAGCTAAAAAGATTGGTTTTAATCTAATAATATATTAAAATGCAATTCCATCACGAAGTATCAGTGGATAATATAAATCTATTATTTATTTGGAACTTAATTTGTGGAAAAACATGATGTTAATAAAACACTTGTAGTAGACCACTTTTTAAGTTAATTAATGTAAACACGATTTCATTTATGGTTCTTGAAACTAGTTATGTAAATCAAATAAACTAAAAAAAATGTTTTTAATCATTATGTTCTTCCACAAATTTAATGCCAAATGAATGAACAATATTTTTTTAATTAAATTTTAAATGTATTTTTTATTATCATTATGTTTATTGTCAAAAATCGATTGACTTACGCCACGACGAAGTAGGTAAAGTATTCAATTCATTAATTCAATTCATAAATTTGATTCAATGCAAACTCGTCTTAATTTGTAAATACAGAACAATTTACATCAATCATAAAAATAAATGTTTTTGCGGGATTCCGTTACTTGAATTCTGTTGTCACAAATGTCATTTGCAATGATAATGCCCCTCTTAAGTTTTATGGAGGTAGTTGGACCTTAAATGTCCTTTGTTTTATCCTCACAGTAACAAGAAATTACCATAAGGACCATGGAAAATAATTTTCTTACAGCGGTTCTGTTTAGTTGAGCCGGTTTTGTTTATGTTTTTAATTTTTTGCGAAATGAGTAAAAAAAGCACATTATTTTTTTCTCAACTAAGATGTTTAAGAATATGGAAATGTGGGCATTTACAGGGCTTACGATCGTCATAGGCTTGGTTTAGTGATGACTTTACACACATGTAACATTCACCAATTCTACTCATGATTGACAACCACCCTATTCAAATTCTCGAAAGTTCTAGATTTATTGATCAAACTCGAAACACAGAATACGCCAGTTCACAATAGCCATCTATGGGGTGATAAAGAAAGCTTTTATTAAACAGAGACTCACTCAATCATGGATAGAATTGGTGAATAATACACATGTTTAAAGTGATTACTCAACCAAGCATAGGACGGTCGTAAGCCCTGTTAATGCCCAGACTTCCATATTCTTCTTCATCTATTTTGAGATGTCAAAAAATAACTCCTTATTGGAGATAAAACAGATTTGTGATCCAGTATTTGGACATGTTCAAAATGATGTAAAAAAAATATTAATTTTTGTACGAATAAAGAAACCCTTGCTACCATCTTGAACTATGGATATTTTCAACATAAGGTTCGAATAAGGGTTAATCATACTTGTGCGAAATTTAATTCTTAAAAGTTGTGTTAATTATCTGCATTTTAAATGCTTTTAAATATTAAAGGTGTGTTAACGGAGACAAATCATCATTGTTCATATTTTCATCACTTTATATACATGTGTAACTTTCACCGCTCTGCCTATTACAGAATATCCATATTGAATTCATTTTGATGAACATATGCTCTGTTGTTGGATTTTTTTCGTATGTTGGTTGTTATTTTAGTAGATGTTGAATTTTGCTAACTCTGCTACCATTGATCTAGAATTTGTAAATATTTTGTTTCTAACACTTATCCGCACCCCAATGATGCATAGGGCACTGCATCATATAAACGCAGTGTTATCTTTATCGTTAACACATGAAGGAATAGTGATCAGCCCACCGCTTCAGGTGATCAGGTGAAAAATTTTGGAGTGTAAAAATCACCTATATTAGTTGACCGCACATTGGAAATTTATCCCGGGACCTCCAGAACGGTAGCCGAGAGTGATGACCATAACAGTACGAAGGCGGACAAAAATATGTCAAGTAAATAGCTCAAAAAAACTATAAATACTTCATCTTAGTAACTAAAATAAATAAAAAAAATTGTATTTATTTAAAATTACTGAGAGAGATGACAATTGATTTATCCTGAAATGAAGGAAATCCGGGATGACACTTTCATCCCCTAGTATTTTTTATTGTATAACGGGTTGGAAATAACAATTTTCAGCTCTGACGCGTAGTTTTAAAAAGCGATATATTACAAATTCGGTAAATAAAAGGTAAATATCATTTTCCCAATATTTCAGATGTGTACTCAGGTTTTCAGAGGGTGGTTTATCGATACGAAAAGCGTATAATGAACAATAAAAACTGTCAATGCCATGTAATGCCTACCCAATAAACAAGTATTACACCACATTAAAGGTAATATATTATTATATTTTGTAGACATCAACCCATCAAAGAGAAAATAAGCAAATAATACGAAATCCACATGAACGATAGAGGTACGTTTGAAGCTTTCTTTTGTCATTATTATTATTACGTAATTCTGATTATTTTATTTTATTTAAATGAGATTATGTTTATATATATATATAGGTATCACACGATTGAAGAACACAAAGTAATCTCAACAAATGAAACGATCAGAACCACAGCAGGCTGGATGCAGTCACAAAATATGAGCGTTATATCAAAAAATATCATTTTCTAGCTGTACATATATTTGTGTGATTGAGTCGTCAACGTTTTTTAGGCCAACTGTGATTTTGGAGATAATCCAGATTATGTGAACAAGTATTTGGACAAACTCAAAATGTTGTAAAAAAATTATCTGGTCAAATTATAAGCTTAAATAATAAAAATAAAAATGATATTTTCTGGCGTTTCTCATGTATGTGATTATAATCCAGGATTTGGACCTCACAAACTAAAAAAAGAGTTTCTGCTCAACAAAAGGATTATTTTATCTCACCAATAGATGTCTCTAGTGAAGTTCTAGTGATTCAAGAACAATGTTTCAAAATTGGTTCATATATATATAAAACTTCCAAGAATTTAAGTAGTGTGGTTTTCAATAATGGGTAGAATT
Organism: Brachycentrus maculatus; assembly: GCF_059751285.1. Lineage (NCBI taxonomy): Eukaryota > Metazoa > Arthropoda > Insecta > Trichoptera > Brachycentridae > Brachycentrus > Brachycentrus maculatus. Next base: position 53,592 of record NW_028281596.1, on the reverse strand, counting down.
GGTGAATGTTACACGTGTGTAAAGTGATCGTTTAAACCAGCCTATGACGGTCGTCAGCCCCGTAAATGCCCAGACTTCCATATTCTTCTTAATCTTTGATGAGATGTCAAAAAAAATAGAGTAAAAAGAGTCTTATTAAGAAAGAGTTATTTGACCTCCCCCCCTGGGAATCGAATCCGGGACCTCCAGAACGGTAGCCGAGCGTGCTGACCATTACACTACGGAGGCAGATATACATATATGGAATAATCCGATATTTGGATCTTGCACACATCCAAATTAAAGGGACTCTGCTAAACAAAAAAGCTTTCTCAATCGAATCGAAAAGCAAAGGCATTATCTGAAAAAAGTACTTATTTTCAGAAGATGAATGAAATTTGAAAATAGGAAGCGTTAAATCTACGCATCGTTAATCCTGTATAATCTGTTGAGTTAGCAAGAAATTTTGCGATGTTTTAATGTAAACGATTAATTGGGTAATAAAACTATTTCCTGGGATAATGTGATTAGGAAACTATATTCGCTAAAGTAATATTATGTTATATAATCGAAATCAGCGCATTTTTTAGTGTCCTAGATGCAAAACAATTATCTTTATTCATGATCGACTGTGAAATTGTCGTCGCGGGTTCGATTCCCTTCATTTTTTTAATTAAAAAATATATATATTTCACATTCGTTAGCTTTATTTTCTCTTTATATTGCAAACTTTCGTAAGCTTTATAGATGAGTTTATTGTTATAAAAAGTCCTATATTTTTAATTAGCAACGATTTTATCCCACAGTTAGTTGAGCTTCGTTGCGATCAAAATAAATGTCAGGAATTAAGACAGTTATTAATGGGTTGCCCATTGCATTAGAACCAAAAAAAAAAATACAATATGTCTTTACGACACTCATCATAGGGGTGTCGAAATTCCCCAACATCTCTCAACATGCCTTCTTTTTTACTGGCCAAAATGTTCGGAACGAATCCAATTAAAATTTTGCTGGACACAATCCCTACATCAAATGACCCCGAAATATCTATCAGACCTTTGAATATTATAGAGTGTTTATTTATTTATTTCATAGATACATAATTTTTTTACTATATTATGTGTTACGGCTCTTAAGGCATGGCCTGTGCCGAAATACTTAAATGTTAAAACAATATTTTATTATTATTATTATTTGTTTTTTTATTTATTCGATTATATACATTACATACAATAGATACAATAACATTTTACAGTATAAAGGTTTTACAATAAAATAATTACACCTGGACTTTAATTAATTCACTTTCTACCTTGTCCCTTCCAACGAGAAGCAACCATCGACGGACACTGTTCTTAAAGACATGATCACTACTGCAAAACAAATGCATAAAACATTTATTTTCAATAAGTCAGGGTATTTCTGATGGATTTTTCCATTTACCTTCCTTATTCTACCTGCAGACAAGCCTCTCAAAGTAAAGGGTTGGCGAGTTATTTCTTTAAATAAAATAATCTGCCTAAAATTAGTTTAAACGTTGTTTAATGGAAATATAGACGAAAAGGTGATATAATTTAGAAAAGCTTAAGTGTTGTAATACAACTGTTTAATTTTTAAAATAATCGTTCACTTTGTATTATACAACTTAAAAAAAATACAAAGTGAACAACAATCGATAAGACGAGTTATATTACCATACTTGAAAAATAACAATGCTTTTAATATTAAAAAAAATATTTTATGAAATCCAATGTATGCTAAGCTTTAAAAAATATTAATTTCTATATTTGAAATTAAAAATAAATATTTATATCATAAAATAAAATACTTTAAAAATTTTAAAATTTGAAAATGCCAAAAAAATAACCATGCCTTATACGATCAAAAAACAAAAAATAACAAACAAAATAAAAATAAATACAATAGTAAAATTATAATAATATTAAATAAATTATATCGGTCATAAATATAAACAATAAATTAAAAGCATATTTCCCTCTCCGTGGACAAGAGCTTAGTCTATTGGTGTCAAAAAATATCAGTTGCTACTATATTGAATACATAAAAATAATCATTTCAATCAACGTATTTTAATTTAATCAAAAATCAATTGTCATCGTAATAATCGCTTCACTGACTTGGAATGTACAAGATCGACGGACGATAATAGGAAGGAATGTTTCGCGGCTTCTAATGGAGTTGTTATGCTAAGACCACTGGACCGTGAATTATAATCGAACCCTTGAAATAACTTTTGCGGAAGTTCTGTTTCGAATAGAAAATCACTTAATATTATATTATATACATATTACCAGTACACCCTACAAAGGACTTAATTGTATATTACATTTTCTATCGATAGCAATTTTCATAAAAGTCAAGTCTTAGTGTACTGAATAATTTTTTTATTAACATTAATTGTATACATTTATTTAAATCACAATTTTAAAAATATTTTTTAAAAATGCAGAGACCTACCAAGCCACCTTGTGTGTCATGTCGGTGGAGTTATTTTTTAATACATTTTTTATGTTTTTTAACCATTTTAACCTTATATACATACAAAAAAGAGGGAAAAATTAAAAATATAAGCAATTTACAATTTTCATAAAATTAACTCTTGATCATTAACCCTTCCCTTTTTTGCCTTTGTTCCATATTTTATTTGGACCTCGTAACATCCGTCGGCAACAAATTGAAAAAATGAATTTTGATCGGTGATTTTTATTTTCAATATTATTAATATTTAAAGCATTTCCTTTGTGGTTAGTCATTTTAACTCATTGATTTTTTATGAAAAACTTCTCACCAAGATTTTTATGTCTACTGGTTTCGAGACGTACGTGTCTCTTCGTCAGGACAATAACTAAAATAGTATGCAAACAATACTACCTTTTACTACCATAGCACTATTTACACACTTAAAACTAAAAAAAAATAACACATGCGATTTCTGGTCGACCCAAGGACCAACATGCACTAAGGGTTGCAGCATAAACACGCGTTAAAAGCCGAGGTCAAACATGCACTACATGATGACTGATGCAATACATGATGAATTTTCAATATGTTTCATACACTTGTCTGTTCTTAATTTCTTCTTTAAACAAAATATATTGTTTTTCTGTCCACTTCCGTGGTGTAATGATTAGTATGTTAAGCTATCGTGCTGGAGGTCCCAGGTTTGATTCTCCCGGGGATTGAAAATAAATGTTTTTAAACGATAAAATTTATTTATTATTATCCTGGACTGGTCCCTGAAGCGCAGGAGTAATCACTCTGCCTTCATGAAAGTAAAAATCAAGATAACACTGAGTCAATACGACGCAGTGCCCTTTGCACCATTGGGTGCGGATAAGGGTTAGTAATTCTTGTCTTCTTTAGTCGACAAAATTTCATTTTTTTTAACCCTAATGCGTTTTTAATTTACCTTTTAATAAAAACCATTAATTCAATTTTTCTTTTCATCTTTGTTCGATGAATTTTTTAAATCCATAAGGATAACTGATCTTTTTTTTCTAAATAATAATAAGTATTTTCTTATTTTTATCTTTGATCGATGAGCTTTCAACCTTTTTACCCTTATCCTTTCTTAATCTTTTCTAGGAATATATAATTTAATTTTTCTTTAAATTTTTAATCGGCAACTTTTCTGTTTAATTTTTACCTTTTTCTGTTTTTAATTTTCTCCTTTTAATATAAAATTAATCTCACATTTAGTTTACCCTAATTCGTTCTTATTTTTTTTATTTTAATATATTTTTCTCTTCTTCTAATCATTACTCAACGAAATGGTCATTTGACGGTTCGATGATGTTAAATATAATTAAATAACACTTTCTAAATAATCACTCTTTTAAAAATAAACTGAAGTCTTGAAAGACTTAATTTTGAAGTATGACATTTATCAATAAATTAAACCATAGTGAAAAACGTGGTTAAGACAATTTTTTCGCCCACTTGACGATGACAAAATAATAAAAATATATTAATGAAATATTACCTTGCGACTGGAATGTACATTTTTTATCCATGTTGATATAAAATTCAATCGCTCTCTTTCATTTTATATAAAATGGTTTTTCAAGAATCAAAAAATAGTTCCTTAGACTAACATTCTTATTTTTGACGCCATATGTACAATAAAATACTTCAATGTCCTGAAATAAGATTATAATAACAAAAAATCGTTACTTTCATCACAACAAGTTCAAAATTGATTTGTGAAAATGCTGACGGACGCTTTGTCAAATAAACTCGTATTTTTCGTGAGTGGTGATTTTTTTCAGAAAAAAATATCTATCTTCAACGACTATTTGAAATGCTGTAATGAGCAAAAATCTGAAAATTGAATATAAATGTCGTTTTACTGAAGTTATTTCAAAGTCAATATTATGCTTCAACGATAAAAAAAAACTTATCTGTTGAGTAGTTACAGAATTTTTTAAATAAACATTTGAAACTTTTAAATTAAATTTAAACATGATGTTAATTTTTTTTTTCATTTGTTATATAAACAGTTTTCACAACATCTTAAGTGTCTCTAAATGTTCACGAATTTGGGTTTATAAACTTATTATTACGGTTTTTTAAAAAAAATTAACACTTGTATAAAACCTTTTTGAGTTTGACATAATGAGTTTTGTTTCGTTATACGCGACTAGTTAAAAAACTACTGATGTTTTCATCGAATGGTGAAAACTAAAAACTGTTTTTGTATGTCATTCTACAAAAAAAATACCGAAATAATGATTAATATTATTTAATCAGTGTTATTTTACATTTTGATATCTCAAAATAGATGAAGAAGAATAAACAAGTCTGTTTATTGATGATTGACAACTACAATTTCTAACAAACAAGTTTTTGGGTAGAATGTTCATTTATCACTTAAACAACCTATGACAAATCTTCTTCATCTTTTTTGAAATGGCAAGATGGGTAACACGCGTCCAATTAAAAGCTGCATAAATAATTACAATAATGTTTTTCGGCGTCTCCTAGTATGCAAAATAATCTGGTTAAGATGTTGCTTACATCTAAATAAAAGGATTAAAATTGTAATAAAATTTTTGATTTTAAAAATGATATTTAAATATTGATAAAAGTCAAGGGTTAAATCGTTAAAAGAAATCTCCCAACACATAAACGTCATTTGTTCGTAATGTAGTACAAAATGTTGTTTTTTTGTATTTTGCGAGAAGGTTGTAAATATTACACCCAACTGTTACCCCCTGTGAGGAAATAAATAACAATTCAAGGCAAATGTGAGTATTGTGTAATTTATAAAAAGATTTAAGGAGAAAAGGAGAAATTTACGATAATGTATCTCGTTCATATATTATTTCTACTCCCTATTGAAAACATTTATTACAGAGAAGAATTGTAGCACAACGAATGAATCATTTCAAAAACTTCATAAACGCATATCTTTTATTAATTAACTTCTTCTTTTTCTTGGTAAAGGCCTTGTGGCTTGTTTTCAAGAGGGATTATCCTCCTGAAATGTCAATTCCCAACTCGGCTGTCCAAACTCAAAACACAGTAAGGGACATTTTTTTGTAGTACCTACGTTTTTTTTTGCATTTTTGGACTAAATAGATTCTACTTAGTCCAAGAATGCAAAAAAAAACGTTCTAGAAAAAATGTCCCTTGCTGTGTTTTGAGTTTGGATAGCCGAGCTGTCAATCCATCTTTTTGGTGATCTGCCCGGGAGTTGTCTACCTTAGGGTTGTCAGTGCAGTACAATATTAAGGAGTCTGGATGGTTCCATTCTCCTTACATGTGCATACCATTGTCTTCTTCATTACCTTCCACACCTAACGGCATCTTCGATCTTCCCTTATCCTGGTCTTCCTTATTCTGTCTCGTAGGCTATTGCCAGATATGCTTCTCATATTCTTCATTTCTGACACTCTTATCGTATTTTTTGTTGTCCGTTCCGTATTTGATTCCATATATCATGATAGATCGCACACAAGTTTTATGTATTTTAATTTTGCTGCCGATCTTTGTTTTTCCATACATAAACTTTTAGGCATCCTGAGATGACTGCGCCTTGTTTACTTGGTCCATCACTTAACATCTCAGATCCGTTTAACAACATAGGTCAACACCCAGATATTTGAAATTTTCCACCTGTTCTATTAACACGCTGATTGCCGACCTAAAAAGCTGGATTTCATGAGATACCCAAACCGTATTTTTCAACAGTGCTTATGTACCTACTTTAACTTTGCAAAGTGTATATTTTCAATTTAAATATTATCTATGTAGGTTAAACAAAATGTAAATATTTATAACGGGGTAACCCGTGGTCGGCCATCGGTTAACGGGCCGGAAATTAGAAATAAGCAAAACAATTAATAAAGACTTACCCATAGTAAATAACCAAGTTAATTTAACTTCAAGTTCACTTTCTTTTAATATTCTAAAAAATATACCCATTGCGAATATTTCGTCTTTTCTTTCTCTCGTTCAAAATTTTATTTTTGTGTTAATTTCAAACCGTAATAATTTAATTTTAATGATCTGAAGATTGAATGATTATTCTTAAGCCGATAATCATATATTACTGTTTATTTAAGTGGAATTATACAAAGTAAACTATGTATGATAAGGAGAGTGTTAAAGACAGTCAATTTAAAAAAATATCATGATTATTCTTTCATAATTTTCTTGATTTCATAACTCTAAAAATGCACTTACTTTCGAAAAGGAATTACGAAGACGTCGTGTATTAACTAGAGATTTAACAGAGGCACTACAGTATTTTAACCCTCGTTAGTTTACCCACAACCTATGCTTAATATAATCCTTCTGTAGCTATATGGCCTAGATCTAGTGCAACCAGCTTCCGTGAAATATTCCTCTCTTAACAAGAAACTTTCCTAAACTTTTCAGGGGGGAGTCCTTAAAAGCTAGTTCCGGTTAATTTAACCGAATACGACATAAAAGGACTACATTACTTAATTCCCAAAAAAAAAATATGAATGAATTTATTTTGGGAATATGTCATTATATAAACGATTTTGTTGTGTAAAAAAGTAAAGAAAATTATTTACAACATAATGGGTATCCCAAAAATAAATCTTATGGTTGTCAATTATGGGTGTGATGGTGAATTATACACGTGTTTAAAGTAATCATTAAACCAGCCTATGATAGGTCATAAGCCCTGTAATACTCAGACTTCCATATTCTTCTTCATCAATGTCAAGATCTCAGAATGTAAAAATAACTCCTAAGTGGAGCTAACCACATTTTTTAACCAGGATTTTGACACACTCAAAATGTTGTGAATTTTTTTTTTTTTTTATAATTAATTTATGTATTAATTTTAAACCAAACACAAGTTAGTCTACTTGGTAGACTCAAAAAATCTGTGTTCGATTTAAAATTAATACAAAAATTAAAATGGAGTTCTACAAATTAAACGCCAAATCAATAAATATTTTATAATGTTTAATACAGAATATGTACTATGTTTTGTCGTGTAGTTGGCTTTTTCTTTTGAAAAAATATCTAAAAATCAAGCAAAAACGAATCCAGATTTGGGAACAAGGATTTTGACACCCCCAAAATGTTACAAATAAAATAACTAGTCAAATTATAATAAAAAAATTAAGCGTCTTTCACTATATAATATTTAATGTAAGTTGATTGGGATCTTGCATACCTTTAAATAAAAGGGTCTCTGATCAATGAAAGTTTTTTTAAATCAACCATAGATACTTATGCAAACTCAAACACAAAGTGACATGAAGATAATATGATATACTATTTTTAATATTATTTTTTGATATCTTATCAAAAATGATGAAGAATATGGAAGTCTGGGCATTTACGGGGCTGACGATCGTCATAGGCTGGTCAAAGTGATCACCTAACACACGTGTAACATTCACCAATTCTTTATGTACTTTCCAAAAATTTGAGTAGTTTAGTCGTGAGTCATGGGTAGAATGGTAAATATTAGACGCGTTTAAACTGATAACGTAAACCAAATCATGACAGGTCGTAAGCTCTGTCTTTTTTTAAACCAGACTTCTGTCTTTTTTTTAATTTTAATTTTAAGTTTTGCCTAGTAAATACCACTATTTAGTTAGTCAATCTTAAATTAAAAATGGAAAGATATTATCACTGAGTGACTGCCGATCGTATAACGAAATTTTATCTTTTTTTATGTACAATATGTTAAGATGTCAATAAAGCACTTAAATTGTGATTTTCCATTTTAAAATTTAAATGTAACTTTGTTTTAAAATCACTATAAAATTTGAGTAGTTTAGTGTAAAGTGATTATAAAACAAAGTTACATTTAATTATAAAATGGATAATCACAAAGATAGTGCTTCAAATATAAATAATATTCTCTTAACGAGTACGGCTAATAAAGCAAAAATATACAAGAAAAAACTACGTAATTAATACAGACTTACATCACTAAATATATATTTATAGTGATTTTAAAACAAAGTTACATTTTAATTCTAAAAAGTATATGTATTTAAAAAATATTTAAATTGTTGTGGACCAATAAGATCGATGAATTACAGACATCTTTTCAACATCAATTTTGAGACACTAAAAATATTTTTAAAATAATAACTTCGATCTATATATAGTACACACTTTGACATTATAAAATAATCTTTACTCCCACCTTACAGGTTGTTTACTGCCGGTCTCCATTTATACCACCAAACTTAGTAAAAACAAAGTAAGTAGTTTAAGCTTTAAGAAAATTCATAACAAGACTTGAAAAAGCTTATCCATACCCTTTCTTCCTTTGTAAGACGCTTGTTTTTCAAAAATACGTATTTTAAATTTTCTTTTCATCCCTAGAGATTCTATTAATGAATGATTGTTAATAAAATACACAAGGGGTGTGTCAGATTGTTTTCATTTTTGATACATAAAAATAAAACACCAGAATTCGTTCAAACTTCTTATTCCCTAAAAGTGTAATAAGTCGCCGAGGAGAAATCTACTGGCCACCGAGGACCCCAGATTTAACTCCTGCTGATTTTTCCTATTGGACTACTTAAAAAGTAAAGTTTAAAACCCATCGCCACCCAACCTGGATGTTTTAAAGCAAAGAATCACAGAGGAAATTAACGCTTTTCCAAGAGCAATGCTCCAGCGAGTGATTGAAAATTTCAGTGCCAGGCTAAATGAATGTGAAGAAGTGGATGGTGCGCACTTAAGAACGGTTATTGTCAAATGAAATGCTTTTTTAATTTAATACGTATTATAACAAGTTTTAACGAATTCTGGTGTTTTATTTTTAAGTATAAAAAAAACAATCTGAAACACCCTTTATAGGGTGTTCATTTATGTATTTTTGCCAAATATACTGTATTTTTACATATTTATTTTATTACAAAAAATTAAGTAATATTAGTTTTTAACCACTCACCGAAAATTAATATATAAGGAAAATTAATAAATGCATTTTTACAGACTGTTAATCTGAAACACCTTTTATAGGGTGTTCATTTATGAATTTTCGTCAAATAAACTGTATTTTTACATATGTATTTTATTACAAAAAATTAAGTAATATGAGTTTATAACCACTCACCGAAAATTAATATATAAATATGGAAAATTAATAAGTGCATTTTTACAGACTGTCAATTTGACAGTTGACAGTTGATTTGCAGTCAGTACGTTTTGCCGTTTCACCACAAATAGACTGAATGACCATTATGCTCGTCGTGGGTTCAGTGAATGGGCCGAAAACAATATTCAGTTTGATCCTCTTTTTCAACGAAAAATTTTGTTCACCGATGAGGCACATTTTTGGTTAAATGGCTATGTCAATAAGCAGAATTGCCGTATTTGGAGGGAAGAAAATCCAGATGCTTTTGTCGTGATGCCATTACATCCATTAAAAGTCACTGTTTGGTGTGCTTTATGGGCAGATGGAATCATTGGCCAATATTTTTTTAAAGACGGTCAATGGAGAGCGCTACAAAACCATAATTACTGACTTCTTCGTCTCAGTTGTATAGTATTGATACGACAGAACTGTGGGTTTAAGAAGATGTCGCAACACGCCACACCATCAATTTGAAATTTGAATTTGTTTACCCTTTAAAAATCACCCTTTATTTTAAATTTAAGTTTCATCTCTAGGGATTCTATTAAAGAAATATTCTAAATAAAATATATATTTCTGCCATGAATAATTCTAGCTACCTTTTCAGCTACTTAGTGAAAGATCAAATCAAGTAAAGTGAATACTGTACCTTAGTAAATCGGACATTAAATAGAAGAAGGCTCCTTTTGCAGATTTTGTACGAATATGTATAAACTCAATAAATTTAAAAGGCCATTCCTTCTTTTAACACATTTTAAAGAATCCTGGGAAAATCATCAAAATATTGAAATTATATATCTATTTTTTTTTCACTGTCATATTTATTTAATATTACCCTGGACTGGTACCTGAAGCGGAGGGCTGATCACCTTTCCTTCATGTGTAAACAATCAAGATAATACTGCGTTTATGTGACGCAGTGCCATATGCACCATTGGGGTGCGGATAAGGGTTTTATTATTTATTATGATTATATATCTATTTACGTATGTACAAAATAATGATTAAAAAACATTTTTTGTTTGTAAAACCAACCCTTTTTCACCCTTACTAAATCTGAAATTGTTTGGCAAATATTGAATAAACTCGTTAATTAAAAATGAAACTCATCTCTCGCGCTTGATACAACAATATTTAAGGTAAAACGACAAATAAAAATGTTTAATATAACGAATATATTATAAGAAAAAAATATTATTACTAGCCAAACTGATTCCTCATTTTCTCTCAAATGATAAAAGCTTGTTAACCTTTGCAACCCGGTGTCTGCGGTTTGATATTTTTCTATTAAATATAAAAAAACTGATATCTTATTTTAATACTTAACAAATTGGAAAACTTTAAATCAAACAAAGCGTTAATTCAATACACGTATCAAAATATTTAAAAAAAAGTCCAACGTGTATTAATTATAATTATTATTCTAAATTTGCCAATCAACTGACAAAAATTCATAAATCAACGGGCATAGAAATTTTATATGCACCTATATAAAGCTTTTGTCCGTAGCGTAATGGTCAGCACGCTCGGCTACCGTACTGGAGGTCCTGGGTTCGATTCCCAGAGGGGTCAAATAAATATAAGTGAGTTTTTCACTTTTATATTTATTCAATATAACCTTGGACTGGTACCGGAAGCGGAGAACTGATCACCTTTCCTTCATGTGTGAACGATCAAGATAACACTGCGTTTATATGATGCAGTGCCCTATGCACCATTGGGGTGCGGATAAGGGTTTGAATGAAAATTAAAAAAAATATAAAACTAGTCTTCGTTTACATAACCTTTAAAAATTAGAAATAATAGTGAAGCAATTAATAAAAACTTATCCATAATAAAAAAAAATTAATAATTTAAAAACAAGTTCGCTTTTTAAAATATTCCTATTGTGATTCATTCACCTTCTTTCTCTATCTTTTAAAGAATTATAAAAATAACATTAATTATTTTATATTAATAGAAGACTGTTACAAATACACTAGAATTTTACTCATTAATTACATGAAATATTATCATTTAAAGATAATAAAATTACATTAGGTATATTATCTTTAAACGTAGAGTAAACCACCTACTAGCAGATAAAGGCATAAAATTTATAAAATTGGCGGATAAGTCGGGCCATGATAAGTAGTATTGCATAAGCCGTAAAAAGATATCAAAGTCACTTTAACGTTAGGATATTAAAAAAAATACTTTCGTCTGCATTTGACCTGATGGTTTATCCAAAATTGCCAGTCATGAGTAGTGATTTTAAGTGGTTTTACATAAAGTGAACGATAAATGCTAAGTCGGGCCATGATAAGTAGTATTGCATAAGCCGTAAAAAGATATCAAAGTCACTTTAACGTTAGGATATTAAAAAAAATACTTTCGTCTGCATTTGACCTGATGGTTTATCCAAAATTGCCAGTCATGAGTAGTGATTTTAAGTGGTTTTACATAAAGTGAACGATAAATGCTAAGTCGGGCCATGATAAGTAGTATTGCATAAGCCGTAAAAAGAGTCACTTGAACGTTAGGATATTAAAAAAATACTTTCGTCTGCATTTGACCTGATGGTTAATCCAAAATTGCCAGTCACGAGTAGTGATTTAAAGTGGTTTTACATAAAGTGAACGATAAATGCTAAGGAGAGTATATTACCATACCGCAAAGTTATCAATGCATTTTAGTACAAAAATATTAATATTTCTTACAAAAAAGCAGTAATTTCTCAAATTACACCTTGATTCCAACACAGAAAATAGGTCAAAATCGTAATTATTTTTGGACCATATATCGGTACCCCCACAGAAAAACCAAATGAAACCCATTAAAACAAATATACCAACATGAAAAAGTTGCCATAAATAAAAAGTTGTGGTACCTACTTCTATTGTTTGAATATTTTTTGGTTGGTTTATTTATTACATAAAGGCGTTATTACTCCCTAAGTTATTACCGTGTAAAGCCAACATTATTTGCACTAAGTACACTCCCTTACATATAAATTGTACTAATTTTTCTAAGTGTTACGGGGTCGTGGTTTCATATTTCATAGTAATTGACTTTAATAGGTGGCTTTATTGTGACCGGAGTAATTATTCATATAAAAATACTGTTTCTCTTAAATTTACGTTTTTAAAGTTAAGTAGTACATTGACCCTTGGGAGGTTAGTCAAATTTAATTGTCTTGTTGGGTCAAACACCTTTATTTAAATCTGAAAGGATAAATAAACAGCGCCATGGTGTTAATATGAACAAATTTTTTTATAAACTGAAATCTTTTCAGACTGAAAATAACAATAGAAAATACTTATATAGATAAGTATTTTATTTATTGTTTCGGCATTAACTTTGTGGTAAGACATGTTAAAATGATTAAAGAAAACACTTCGTTTTTTACCAATTGAGTTTTATTATAGACTACATGTTTCAGAAGTTAAACTTCCATCATTCAGGTCTGTATAATGACAAATGTATAATAAATAATGTATGTAGTTATTATACAGACCTGAATGATGGAAGTTTAACTTCTGAAACATGTAGTCTATAATAAAACTCAAGTGGTAAAAAACGAAGTGTTTTCTTTAATCATTGTAGATAAGTATTTTCAAATAAAGATATTTTTTGAGATTTCTTGATAGTTTTTTTTTAAAACAAATTATTAAGCAACACTTTTTAAAGATAATATCTAAAAAAAGTGCCTTTGAAGTGATTTTTTTTTCTTTTAATTGTAATGTTAATTTCCAAATTTAGATTTTTTCGCAGAAAAATGAAAACTGCTCATATAATTTTAAAAACAACATATATTTATTTCAAATAAAATTACAGTTGTAAATAACACTAACAATGACCGAAAACCAATAAAATCAGAATTTAGTTTTTCCTTCTTTTTTATTACTGCTTGAATACGTTTTGGCATGGATTTCAGCAAATTATTTATCTTATAACACACACGTATCGTCAAATTTTAATTTGTGGCAGTATCTATGGTTGATTGACAGAAAGGTGGGTTGTAGTTCCGTGGTTAGTGTCGCGGACTCTAAAATCAGAGTTTCTCGGTTCAAACCCACTCTACCACAATTTGATACCTATTTCTAGTAACGAGCCGCTTAGGCTTACAGAAATTGTATGAAATCGAAATTTGTGTGTAAATAATTAAAAACACAAATTTCTTCTTCTTCTTCTTCTAACCTTTATCCGCACCCAATGGTGCATAAGGCACTGCATCATAAAGAAAGGAAAGGTGATAGCCTTCCGCTTCAGGTACCAGTCCAGGGTCATATTAAATAAATATTAGACTGAAAAATCACTAGAATTTATTTAGACCCTTTTGCGAATCGAACCCGGGACCTCCATTGTAGCCTAGCGTGCTGATCATTACACTATGGCAGCGAAAACACGGACACAAAAACACAAATTACCGTTTTGATACTTATATTGCAATATGGTAGACATGCCTTTATTTACAACATTTTGAGTGTGTCCAAATACTTGTTCACAAAATCTGGATTATCTCCAATTACAGGAGTTATTTTCATATTATTTTTTGACATCTCATCAAAAAAAAAATATAATTATTATCTGGTCAAATTATAAGCTTAATAATAAAAATGAAAATGGTATTTTCTGGCGTTTCTCATGTGTGTGATTATAATCCAGGATTCGGATCTCACATACTAATATAAGAGTTTCTGCTTAGTAAAAAAGCTTCTTTACATCTCACCAATAGATGTCTCTAGTGAAGTTCTAGTGATTCAAGAACAAAGTTTCTAAATTGGTTCATATATATAGAACTTCCAAGAATTTGAGTAGTGTGGTTGTCAATAATGGGTAGAATTGGTGAATGTTACACGTGTGTAAAGTGATCACTTAAACCAGCCTATGACGGTCGTAAGCCCCGTAAATGCCCAGACTTCCATATTCTTCTTCATCTTTGATGAGATGTCAAAAAATAATATTAAAAAAAATAATGCCTTTATTTAATGCTGTTATGGGATAAATTAGTACCGATCAGAATAAAGTCGATAAAAGGTCACAAAAAATTCACCCAAACAAAATATATACAGACTTAACATCAAAGTATAACGTTTCAGAAAACTATATTAACTAAACACATAAGGCGTAAGTGGGGATATGTTTCTCATATATGGGATGCCTATAAAGGAATATATTGTAATAGAAACTCAGTCCTTTCTAGAGTGTCCATCCACATGCCCTTCTAATAGCTTTTTCTTGAGCATACACGAGCAATATTGGAATGCCCAGTGCCTTATAGAGCTACCATACGGTATTCTTCATATGCTACGAGGTATGAGCCTAGCATAACACTCGACGCCTTCTAGAGCGACACACATGGTTTTCAAATACAGTTTAAGGGATCAATATAAGCCTTCTCGTTGCACCTGGTGTCATGTAGAGGGCTCATATGAACTTATGAAGGTATTATGGGGGATAGATTTTAACCATTTTGGAATATGCACTGCTTTCTGAAGCGTGCATGTTAGATTTCAATAGATTTCTCAAAACTAAAAAGAGAGGTTATTTAAATAAATTAAACTATTGTTTAATACTACTTAACGTGTTTTATTTTAATACACATAACAAAAAAAACAGTTGTTTTTTTACCGCCAGGTGAATACTTAAACAAAATATGAAATAAAACTCAATAAGTGGTTTAATTCAAGTGATTTTTGTAAAAATAATCAGCATGTCATTCCACAACGTTAATGCCGAATGAATATAATAAATATATTTTAAATGATTTAAGTCGCACTTTATCACTTAACTAGACTGTGAAAATACCCAGCCCTGAAGATGCCCAGGCTTCCATGTTTTTCCTCCTATTTGTTGAAATGTCAACATGTAAAAATAACTCCTAGTAAAAAGTGGAAAAAACCCATATTTGTGAAAAAGGATTATACTTTGTGACACTCAAATGTTGTGAATAAGATATTGAGTATTATATTTTCTTTCCTTTCTATTTAACTTGACTGAACCACAGCAATATGTAGTCGTGTACACCTTAACCTTCCAGCGGGCGCGTTGAGTAATTTTTCTAGAGCGGGCGCTAGTCGTAAATTTTATGTTATCAAGTTTTCGTCAAGTAAATTGTGTTTTCTTACCACTACTACTACTACTACTACCATCACGCCGTTTTCTCGCAGGGGTAGACAGAAAGGATGGAACGCCACACTCTTCTGTCCTGACATACACTCCTCGCCTCCTTCACATCCATACATCTAGTCATATATGCCCTCCGATTACGCATACTTTTGACACCACCAGATTTTAGGTTCTGATTGATCTGATCTTGCCAAGTCTTTTTCGGTCGTCCTCGTTCTGTTTTCCCTCTCACATATTTTGTGTTTTCTTTATATAAATATTAGGGAGTTACTATAAGGTTACGAAAAATTATAAATAACAGTTCTGTAAGAAAAATATATTTGACTCAAACAAAAAAATAACGAAACAACACTTTAAATGTGTTTCATATTTCAGAACAAAATATTTTATCGACCTATTTATTATTCGGAATCGATATTCCCATCCTTACATTTGTTGCAAACCACCTCAACTGCAGAATGGTTCTTGCATGTAAAGGACTGGCAACGGCAACACTTCATTGATGCTGTGGATCTTTTCTTCTCCAGTGCACATGACCGACAAACACCGCGTTTTGGAGGGTTTCTTTGTTCTTCTTCTGTTATCGGTTCAACTTCCCGACCGTAATTCACATTGAGAAAAGCACTAATATCGTGCGGTAATTTCTTGAGAGTTGATCTGAAAAGAAGATGCTCTTTCATCATGGTCAATGCTAAATTTTTTAAGAAAATTCCTCGATGTTTTGGAGCGTTTCCTGGACAAGCGAATTTGTATAAAATTTGAGCATTTACTCCGCCAATATTCATAAGAGAGTAGAAAACTGCACACGGCCATCTCTTCGTTATTCTAGAGAACGAGTAAGCGACACACATTTTGTCAACTGTATCCACTCCGCCTTTAGTTTCATTGTAATCCAGTAAAACCTGAGGCTTGCTGGTATCACGATCTATCTCGCTGTCGTCATGTAATGTTGAGAGTAATATTACGGATTTATTTTTCCGGGGTACAAAGGAAACTATAATTTTTTCCTTTTGGAAACCAAAGAGAGTGGATCCAACTGCTCTGCTTTTATTCGGCAAGAATTCTTTTGGAATTTCTTCTTTGTTCTTTTTTATTGTGCCTAAAACTGTTATTTTTTTCGTAAGCAAATAATCAGCGAGTGGTACACTTGTGTACCAATTATCGATGGTCAAATTCCGGTTTGAGTTTTCTATTGGAGTGACTAAACGCTTTACAATATCTGTTGGAGTATTGGAGGCCACAAATGGTCCAATGGGCTGTGTTCCGCAGTATATTTCCAGATTAGATGTGTAAAAACTTTTGGCATCACATAATGCAAACATTTTCAGCCCGTATTTTGCTGGTTTGCTAGGAATATGTTGTATGAAACTACAACGGCCTCTAAATGGATGCAGCATCTCATCGACTGTAGTATATTCACTTAAATTGAATGATGAATTGCAGTTTACGACGAAAGCTTGGAAAAACTCACGTATTGCTGCCAGTTTGTCAACTTTTCTCCTTTCAACTCGAGTATTATTGTCATCGAATCTCAGGCAACGGGTGATGAACTGAAATCTCTTGTTACTCATGACAGCTCTCGCTATTTCAATCCCGGTACCGTCGCCGGCAAAAATCTCTTTCACATTTGCGTTGTGAGATTTTTTTACAGCTATCAAATATAGCAGACCCAAGTATGCCATAAATTCTTTCATGTCAATGTTTTTACAGTCCCGATATCTAGAATATTGCTGGTCAACTCTCAGTTGATCGATATATATATTTGTGTGTCTCAAAACATCACCAATCATGGACATGTCGATAATTTGCAAGAACGCATTTAGCTCATTTTCAATACCGATAGCTTTTGGAGTCAAGCCGGTGGGTTCTTTAATTATGTTTATCCCTTTGTTTTTTCCAGAAACACGGTACGTTATCTTTTGCCATTGTGTAGATTTATTTTTTTCAATGAAAAATTCCTCCATCGTTTCCTCCTCTACTTCAGATTCGTCTGAAGTATTTTCTTGTTCGGTAGCACTATCTTCATCTTGATGCTTAATTTCTTCTTCCGAAAACTCACTGTCACTCGAGAGACAGTGATCCTCATCATCTTCTAGTCTCATCTTCTCCATAATGGAAAACGTCTAAAACAACAGCAAAAACATTCAGCTATAAAAGAAACGATGTAAACGAGAAATAAATATTTAAACAAAAACAGTTTATTTAATATACTTATAAGAATTTGTTGAACCAATGAACACAACCCGCACCTTTATGATGTAATAAGGCACGTGTCATAAAATTTACGCTCAACGGAAATTTCCAAATTTAACGAAATACAAAAACTTTTGGACACAATCGGTACGTCTGCAGTCTAAAGAGTCACTGTCCGTCTAATGCTTCGAAGCTCGATGCTTGCGACTAAGTAGTAAAAGTGGGGGAAGCGATAAGGCGCGCATGTCATAAATTTTGTGTCAACGCGCCCGCTGGAAGGTTAAAGCTTTATAAAAGTTAAAAATTTATTTATTTAAACTTCATGTACAGAAAAGAAATTATTACATTGGCGGGCTTATTGCTAAAAAGTATATCTTCCAACCAACCAAAAACAGACTAGTGATATTGATCAAAACGTTTGATACCATATATAGCTGTTTGCAATCAGAGGATAGATAGTACTTGAACATGTAAAAATAAACATAAATTACAAATCGACATTAAAATCGACAACACAAATCACAAAAGATGATAATAAGAAGGGGAAAGGAAAAAGTGAGTTTAAGGAAAGAGGTAGAGGGAAAAACTATGAAAGGAGATTTGATGGACAGTTAGGATTCTAATGATAAATAGTAATGTCTCAGACGTTTCTTAACAGTTATTAGAGAAGGTGCATTTTTTACAAGAAGAGGTAATTAATTCCATAGTCTGGCCGCTTGGACACAGAAACAATGATGTGTTATGACGATGAATGGAAAACGTTCTTTCTTGGGAAGAGGAAATATTTTCTTATGTAGGGAAAATTGAAAGCATTGATGTTAGCTGAATATTACAACCCCTTAATTTACAGCATTAAAGTGAAAATTTCCGCTCTTAACAAAATTACATTAAATATGAATTTAATTTTCTCAGCGTGTAAAATTAATGCAAAACTTGATTTTTGTAAAATTTCTAAAGCGATGTTAATTAATGATTCATCAAGCTCATTTCATCTCGGAATATTCGTTACTCGATGAAATATTTACGCTGGAGGGGAGTCGAGGAATCAAGTAAACCTTGAGGGAAGACTGAGGGTGGTCAAGTGAGCTTTGAGGGGGTTTTAGGGTGGTCAAGTGAGGATCTCGAAGGTGGTTGAAGAGGTTAGGGGAGGATGGCACTTCACGGACATTGTAGGATTTAATTGCTCAAATAATAATAGAACTCTCGGTAATTACTCCGGCAAATTGCTCAGTAAAAACAGAGGATGGTTATTTTAACACTTGATTAATATTATGGATGGACTCTTATGGACTCTAGTTGCCAGAAAACTGAGAGCATTTTTAAGGATATTATTTCAATAATCCTTGCAGTATTTGTTAGTGAATTATTGAAAGTCGCGCTTCAATTTAAATGTGCTTGTATAGGCGGACCTCATATTTCGCACATTCGACTTTCGCTCGATTCGCTATTTCGCATATTTAAAAAAAAACTTTTTTGGCAATAATGCAAAAATGTTTTGTTTCTATACAGTTGTTTCCCTTTCACACTATGAAATGCATATGAACCGGGTCCGTACTGTGAAAAGTGTTATGTATGTACTCAATTGAATGTGATCCTAATGGAGAACGCATATCTCAAATGAGTAGGGCGATCCATAATAGTTTAATACTTTATGTTACAGAACTCTTTATGAAGAAAATAAAAAAAGAGAAAAATACAACTCTTGACAGTTCATTAAAATAATATAATTTTTATTCGATTTGTAATTTTTTTATAAAAACAATTTTCAAAGTATAATTTTTGGTATTTAAAAAAAATCCCTTTACTTTCAAACATTTAACTTTCGCACAAATGTTCTTAAACCAATCATGTGTGAAAGTTGAGGCCCGCCTGTATTTATTAGTAGCATTGAAAAAATTATTCCTTATTCCCAGATTTGAGACATAAACTCTATGTTTTTTGACCGATGCCTGCTTATTAAAATTAAAAACTTTAGGAACTATGTATTAAATAAAAAATACTAAAATTATGGGCCAATATTTTTTTTCTTGAATGTTTTTCGCACACGTTTTGTGGCACATTTTATAAACTCGGTTTAATTTTATGTAATTTTTTAACAATAAAAATAACATAAAGGAGTTTTTTATTAATATTTTTAAATCATATTTTTTAAATTATATTTTCATATGGTGTACGGAGTGTGTGGAAGTTTTTGGTAAGGGAATTTAATTGACTTATTGAGTATTTCAATGTTTTTGAATTTAATGAAACCTGATGATAACAAGGTTTTGGTCGAAACCGGTTGGTAAATGTGTACTAATACTTTTAAAAAGTGCTTAAAACTTAGTTGTTAAGTTTTATCAATAATATTTTTGTGACAAAGTAATTACCAAAGTTTTTACACATTTAACATCTCGATGATAAATTAGAAAATGTAGGTCTGGGTATTTAGAAGAAAACATAAAATAATGCGGTAAGGATCTTGTATACATTTAAAAGGTCTCTGCTTAGTAAAAGTAATTTAAATCAATCATAAACACTGCCGCAAACACGCACATGAAGCAACGTATGAATCAAATATGAGATGTATCATCAGACATGAGATATGAATAAAATATTTATAACACCTCGTAGGAAAATATTTTGTACGAGTATTATAAATATAACGACAAATATTCGATGAAAAACAGTTTATGTGAAGTACTCGTAAACCGTTTTCAAAATAGTTAAAGCACTATATACCCATTATTTTTTGACATCTCATCAAAGAAGAAGAAGAATATGGAAATCTGGGAATTTACGGGGCTGACAACCATCATAGGCTGGTTTAAGTGATCACTTTACACACGCGTAACATTCACCAATTGTACCCATTATTGACAACCACACTACTCAAATTCTTGGAAGTTCTATATATATATATGAACCAATTTAGAAACCTTGTTCTTGAATCACTAAAACTTCACTAGAGACATCTATTGGTGAGATGTCAAGAAGCTTTTTACTAAGCAGAAACTCTTTTATTAGTATATGAGGTCCGAATCCTGGATTATAATCACACACATGAGAAACGCCAGACAAAAACCATTTTCATTTTTATTATTTAAGCTTAAAATTCCATATTCTTCTTAATCTTTGATGAGATGTCGAAAAATAATATGAAAATAACTCCTGTAATTGGAGATAATCCAGATTTTGTGAATGAGTATTTGAACACACTCAAAATATTGCACTATATACCTATTTACAAAATATTTTAGAAGCCGTAGGTCGATTTCTAAATAATTCAGCGGGCATAAGTCAATTAACGATTCAAAAAAATCTCCGGATGACCTTTTATATGTAAATTTGTAGGGATATTAATTATCTGAGTAAATGTGTACTCAGCAGACAAAATATTTGCATAAGCAATGCAACAAACCCTAATTACAATTCTAAAACATACTCGCATGCTTGCTTTCTATTATACTTGGGGCTGATGCTGCTCATATCAGGCCAGGGTTTGAAAACCTCGATTTTTTTTATTAAAATTAAACATTCGAATATACCACTTTAATGAGTTTTATTTATATTTACGACTAGTTTCGAAAACGACGGATGTTTTCGAAACTAGTCGTAAATATAAATAAAACTCATTAAATTGGTAAATTCAAGTGCTAAATTTTAATAAAATAATCATGTCATTCCACAAAGTTAATGCCGAATCAATTAATAAAATATTCGAATATATTGACTCCAACCCTTACACTTTAATAATAAATTATATGGAAATAAATAATTTTTTTCCACATATGTTTTATTTGACTAGTGACCGGGTTTCATCATAACCGACATAATTTATATTGATTTATTTATTTCAAAATATATATCATACATAAGTCACATATTATAATATCCCCGATGAGTAATTTCCATTACTCATTATGGGACATGGAATTAAGGTTAACAAATTATTTTTTAACATCTCATCAAAGGTAAAGAAGAATATGGACGTCTGGGCATTTACGGGGCTGACGGCCGTCATAGGCTGGTTTAAGTGATCACTTTACACACGTGTAACATTCACCAATTCTACCCATTATTGAAAACCACACCACTCATTCTTGGATGTGCTACAATATATATATATATGTATATATATATATATATATATATATATATATATATATATATATATATATATATATATATATATATATATATATCTACAATACATAAACCTTGAAAAATGAAATGGTATTTTCTGGCGTTTCTCATGTGTGTGATGTGTGCGTGCGTGCGTGCGTGCGTGCGTGCGTGCGTGCGTGCGTGCGTGCGTGTGTGTATGTGTGTGTGTGTGCTGGTGTGAGCTGCATTCTTTGTTGTTGATGAAGTAAATAAATTCGTGCTAGGTCAGAAGACCTGGTATGGTCAGACTTCCACGATCTCTCTTCCGTATTCTACGTATACGATAACGATATCAGTGCATTTCTCCATGTTTAGTTCATGGCTACATTACATAAAATTATCTCATTTTCGACAGATGATTTTTTCCATCCATCCATGTTTTTTTTTCTGGACCAACTGAATGGCGTTTAATTATAACCAAAAACAAATTTTATCATCAATGCCGATAACTTCCTATTCGCTTGAATGGCAATTTTGCATTTCAACAATTCGGACAGTCGTTTTAAATCAAAATCCAACTTGTCAGGCCTGTCAATATTTTCAACGATAAAAGGTTTTTGATCTATTTCCTCTCAAACCGGATCTGCTCTTCCTGCTTCCTGTTTCCCCCTCCATCCGCCTCCCACGCTTCCGGCCGGACGGACCTGCGAGCTCGATAAGGCAGTATCTTTATTAAATAAAATCTAGAGCAATTTGTGACATTGACAAGTATTCCGTTGAACGAAAATTGAATCGGGTATATTAAAAATAAAAAAAATGATTTATACATTATTTACTCCAAACCGTTAAAATGGTGACGTGGCTTAACATACTAAATGTATTAAGCATCTTTAGCTACCGTACCTACGGTCTAGATTCGATTCCTGGTGGGGTCTGAACTGTCTCAACTTCAAACATGGTTTCTGCTAAATATGTAAAAGCTTTTTTTGATGGATTTTGTGAACTTATATGTACATTTTTTTGAGTTGAATGATATATGTAGGAAGGAGAACTAAGAATTTGAGTTGTGTGATTCTCAATTATGGTTAGAATGGTGAATATTGCACGTGTATTGAGTAATGCTCTAACCAGCTTATGACAGCTCTTTAAAAACCCAGATATCCATATTCTTCTTCATCTATGTTGAGATTTGTCGAAAACAGAGATTTATTTCCTCTTTCCCAGATTTTAGTTGTATTTTAAAATATTGTAGGTACTTATAAATCTAAAAATATAAACATATATTGAAAGAGTCTCAAAACTTGAAATAAATTGTTTATTGATTATTGTTTATTGAAGAATATGGTAGATTTTAGACTAAAGAATATGGAAACCGGTAGACATAAAAATTTCGGTGTATAAACTAATATTATTAACATTTTTGTCAAAAAATAATTAAGTAAAAATGACTAACCACAAAGTAAACGCTTTCAATATTAATAATATTGAGAACATTATAAAGAATATGGCATTCTGAGCATCCTAGGGATTGATATAGCATTTGGCAGGCGTTGGTGATCACTTTCTTATTATACTTTTTCTATAAAAAAATAACCTGCTATGCCTCTATTTGATTTGTGTGCAGATAGGATTGTAAGAATAGGGAATGTTAATGTGAAAAAAAACATCACAAACACCCACACCAATTGAAAATAAGCATTTCTTAAATTATTATGCACTTGGCGTGAATCGAACTCACGACGCCAATTTCGCAGTCGAACGTCTACCCAACTACCAACTGCCAAATGCAAAGTGACCATTTAAACAACCTTTGACAGATCATAAGGTCCGTAAATATCTAGACTTTCATATTCTTCTTCATCTATTTTGAGAAGCCAAAAATAAATATCTATGTTCCTTTTCACAAATATAACAGCGGTAATACACAAAAACACAATGTTCTCAAATATATGTATATATTTAACCGCCCTTATGGACGCTTGGAAAAGCGGTCTCCAAAATTTATTGATGGTATACGCTCATAAATTATCCCATATCTCGCCGGTGAAAATGTGTATAAAAATATGCAAACCTTAAAATTATCAGATTTTTCTTTGAAGGGCAAACGTTCCACCCTCGTAACAGTCGTACCACTATTTATGTACGATATTATGTTACAATAATAAATTAATATCGCGGCACTTTAGTAAAGTGGATAAATCCATTACATTATTTTAAAACATAAGCCGAATATATTTTTTGAAATTCACAAACGACTCTAAGAAGAATATCAAACTTTCACATGTTCCAGTAAATTATGTATATTTTTTGACATCTCAACATAGACGAAGAAGTAAATAGAAGTCTGGGCTAGGCTGGTTTAATCAAACTATAAATATATATGTATATATACAAAATAAATATATATATATATATATATATATATATATATATATATATATATATATATATATATATATATATATATATATATATATATATATATATTTATATATATATATATATATATATATATATATATATATATATATATATATATATATATATATATATATATATATATATATATATATATATATATATATATATATATATATTTATATATATATATATATATATATATATATATATATATATATATATATATATATATATATATTAATAAAATAACTAGGTACCTACCTATACATTTTATTAAGTACTTACAAAAAGTACCTACATAAAACAGTTCTACCACCAGATGCCGCATGCGTCGCTCAGAATTAAACAAAAGACTTCCGATAATATTATTAACTGTCAGAATCAGATAGATAGATAGATAGATAGATATAAAAATTATTAAAAAGATAAATTAAGAATAAACTTTAATTACAAAGCAACACATTGTTTATTTTATTATTATACACCCACTTTACATATTATTTACACTTAATTTTCAAAAGGAAAATATTACCACGTTATAAAACGACAATTTCGTTAATTGGAAATGGATTATGAAACATTAGATGTATTAAAACAATTACTACAATATGTTCGGAGTGAGAGAGAAAAATTAGAAAAAATAAAATGGATACTGCTCCTCAAACATTAGAAAACTTACTAGAAAAATTAATACAAAATGCTCAGGTAAGCAAACATCAAAATTTAAAAGATATTTCAGAGAAGTTCATCATTGAAAAATTTACAAGCAAAAATCCTAATGCAAACCAGTGGATGGATATTTTTGAAAAAGAATGTACACGTTTTGAGGTGACAACGGATGAGAAAAAAATTGAAATATTAAGATTGTTTATGGATAAAAGTTGTGAAGATTGGTACAGTTCGATGATGATAAAATTTTCCATGAACTCAGAATGGATAGTATGGAAAAACAACTTTTGTAAAACATTTACAAACAAGGGATGGAACCATGTAATGTTTGCATTATCTTTTAAATATAACGACGGTTCCTTGTTAGACTATGCCATAAGGAAGGAAAAACTTTTGTTGGAGATGAGAAGAACGATCGACATGGGTACCTTAGTAGATCTTATTGTGGCTGGTTTACCAGAATTTATAATTAATAAGATTGATAGAGAAAAATTAGAAGATGCAGTCGATTTATTCAATGAAGTAAAAAAACACGAAAACATTGTAAATAAAAAAAGGTTTTCGGATCAAAGAAGATATGGAAACCTAAGAACTAGTGGTAAAATTAAAGATAAAAGTCCATGTAAGATTTGTGAAAAATTAAATAAGGGAACTCGATATCACCCTGAAGTAACGTGCTGGTTTAGAACTAAGCAGGAATCCAGTATTAAAATCGAATGAAAATGCAGATGAACAATTAAAAGTTGTTAATTTGGTTAAATTAGAAGATATTTTAAAAGATCAGAATAAAAATGAAGACATACAAATAACACAGAAACAGTGCTTGAAGAATGAAAATAAAAATAAAGTAGAAAAAAATACTACAAAATATAAAACAAAATATACTCCAGGAAAAAAGAATTTAGAAGTAGATTGTCTAAGCAGGAATCCAGTTTTAGAATCGAATGAAAATGCAGATGAACAATTAAAAGTTGTACATTTGGTTATATTAGAAGATACTTTAAGAGATCTGAATAAAAATGAAGGAATTCAAAAGAAAAAAACAAATGGATTGAAAAAAACTGTGTCTACTTTAAAAGGGTCAAGAAAAAAAAAATACAAAAAGAAAGAAAGAAAAAAAAACAAGAAAGAAAAAAAAAAAGAAAAAAAAGAAGGAAAAAAAAGAAAGAAAGAAAAAAAAAAAAAAACTTTATCATATCACTAAACTTATACCAGTCCCTTCACTACAAGAAGATGATCCGGAGGACGAGTGAAAATTTTACTATGAATTTTCATCCCCAAGGGGGGAGATGTAATAAAATAACTAGGTACCTACCTATACATTTTATTAAGTACTTACAAAAAGTACCTACATAAAACAGTTCTACCACCAGATGCCGCATGCGTCGCTCAGAATTAAACAAAAGACTTCCGATAATATTATTAACTGTCAGAATCAGATAGATAGATAGATAGATAGATATAAAAATTATTATAAAGATAAATTAAGAATAAACTTTATATACACCCACTTTACATATTATTTACACTTAATTTTCAAAAGGAAAATATTACCACGTTATATATATATATATATATGTATATATATATATATATATATATATATATATATATATATATATATATATATATATATATATATATATATATATATATATTTATATATATATATATATATATATATATATATATATATATATATATATATATATATATATATATATATATATATATATATATATATATATATATATATATATATATATATATATATATATATATATAAATATTTACATATATTTATTCAATATTACTCTGGACTGGTAACTGAAGTTGAGGGCTGATCAGATTTCCTTCATGTGTTAACAATCAGAATAACACTGCGTTTATTTGATGCAATGCCCTTTGCCCCATTGGGGTGCAGGTAAGGGTTTGAAGATATTTATGTATAAAAACATAAATTTCACTTTTGTGTTCCGCAGAGTACTGTCATTGTGAATCAAGGGCGCTTGAACAAAGTTAGCCTGGGTCAACTTTAACTCTCGACCAACAAGAACACAATATGTGAACTGGCAAAGATATTCTTTGTGGAAATTGTGAAGGAGATAGTATCAGATACGGAGCACTTGACACGGTTCTCATGAAGCACACTTACCCTTAGTTTTTACATGCAATTTTTTGTACGAAATTATGACGAAGAAAAAACTTTTTTTATCTCATCCGAAGCTCGATCACGATAAAACTGAAAAATAAAACTCATAATTCTAACAAACTAACTGTAACGCCGCTTCCCTGAAGGGGTAGCGGGAGAGAATTAAACTCCACACCACCCTGTCTTTGCAAACATTCTTCGCTTTTTCTACGTTCATGCATCTCCTCATACATACCCACCGATTATTTCGACTCTTAACCTGACCACTTTCAAGTATTCTAACTACCTGATGGTGTCAAGTTTTTTGTCGTCTAAATCTGCTCCTTACTACATTCGCCTCGTAATCGAAAGGTTTATAATATGTTTTCGTTATGTATGATTATTCCAACATTTTGAGTGTGTCCAAATACTTGTCAACAAAATCTGGATTACAGGAGTAATTTTCATATTATTTTTTGACATCTCATCAAAGATAAAGAATAATATAGAAGTCTGAGCATTTACGGGGCTGACGAACGAATGAATGAATGGCTGGTGAATGTTACACTATGTAAAGTGATCACTTAAACCAGCCTATGACGGTCATCAGTCATGTAAATGCCCAGACTTCCATATTCTTCTTCCTCTTTTATTAGATGTCAAAAAAAAAAATGATTTTTCCATTTATTTTTCGAATCGAATTAAAAACAACACTCTCCTTATTCACCGTTCACAAAATTAACAATAAATGATAAAGAGAGTCTTACATCACCATAATACAAAGTTCAAAAAGTTGTAAACGCACATAAATTTTAATTGAAAATATTTTCTATTCATATTCAAAAAGCATTTCCCATTATTTCAAATTTTAAATGTGAAAAAATATGAAAGGTTGTACCGAAGTAAGGAAAATAATGGTATTGTATTTGCGTTGAAAGTCAATTTCCTCTAATGCATATCTTGTTATTTGGCCTGGACTGACAAGTGAATTGAATTGTCTTTCAGAGCTCGGAATTTTTTTTTACCTCTATTTTTCTTTATTTTCAGCCTTATAACATCCCCATTATTTTGACAAAGTACTGAAAATGTAATATGTGTGAAATTATGCGGAACTCATCGAAACACGTGTCACAATAGATTTTAAGAAATAGTGGTATCTACTAAGTAAGACTTAAATTAAAAATGAATCAATTTTACCGCAAAGTGACTGCCGAACCCATTTAAAAAAGATAATAAAAAAAACAGATATCGAGGTTGTCATTATAATTGAAAATCTCCTTTAAATGTCATATATTAGTCACTCAAAAGTTTTTAAACCATTTCAAACACCAATAGATTTACCTAGATAAGTGTATTTCCAGCTTCTATAGAAAGCCAGCATGAGCCATTTTTTATTTTATTTCAAGAGTTAGTGATTGATAAGTTTGGTACGTTTTAAAGTATACATGACCTGAATAAAATTTCTTTCAGTTATTCATTCCAGCCTCTTTCAGCGGTTGGATTTTCCGAACCAGTGCCAATTGATTTACAGGGATTAAAAATGTGTTCAATTAATCGAACACTCAATATTCACTCATGCATGAATATTCAAATCCATCAAACTAAAATCCATGAAGTATTTTTTAAATGCATATTTTTTCTTATTTCTCAAATGTGAACAATGAACAAAAAAATATTATTTTTTAACACAAATGTAAGGAATATAAGTATATAACCACTCACCGAGATTTTTATCTTGAGACGTTCCCGTCTCTTCGTCAGGACAATCACTGCAACAGCATGCAAACAATACTTCATTATATGCCAATATTTCTAATATTATTGTAAAAAAATATACACATTCGCACAAATATACTTTCTTAGTTATTCTATCGTTTCCATTCGCTCCACATGTCCATACCACCTTAAAGATTTTTTTTCAAACTTTTCAACTATCCCTAGTTCAGCCTGACATAACTTTCTAAAATCTTCATTTTTAATTCTGTTGTACAATGATTTTTACGCATATTCGTCTGAAGGAATGCATTTCAACGTATGTGCATAAAAACTAACAAAATCTCATAATACAATTATTGCATGTTCACGTTAACTTAAAGTCTAAATTAATTAAAATATTTAACTTTATAAAAAAAATAGCTTTGTACCAATAAAAAGTGGTTAAAACATAGTTGTTTTAATTTATTAAATTATTAAAATGTGCCACCAAGTATCTGCGAACAAACATTCAAGAAATTAATTGAAATATATTTAAAATATGTCAAGATATAAATAACTCCTAAGCGGAGCAAAATCCAGAATTTACAAACGAAAATTTGGACACCCTCAAAATATTCTGAAACGTATTATTAATTAAAATAAACTTTTAAATGAAAACTAACAATGTCGAGAGCTTCATTATTTATTTCTTGGAAATTCGTGAAAACTTCTTACCTCAAATGTTTGATAAAACCTTAAGCTTACCGACTTTTAACTAAGTCTGTTAGAATTCAATAGACTACAATTTATTTAAGTGCCTATCGAGACTTAGCAATTTTCTCACGGAATCTCTTACAGCGAAAGGAAATATTTTATCGAGAAAAGTTAATAATTATTGGTGAAAATTTATTCACTGAATTCAAGGATTTTGAATGAGTCCATCGTAAAATTGTGTGTATTTTTATTAAAAATATTATTTTATTTTATTTTATTTTTTATTTGTTTGATGCAGTTTCTATAAAATACTAAAATTTAATTCATTTGCTAGATATTTATACTTTTAACATATCGTAAAACTAGGTCATACTGTTCCTCTCTAAAAAATAGTAAAAGCCTTATTTCTTGGAAAGGGACTTAAACTCATTGTTTATTGTTTATGTGTACTTATCGTTGAAATAAAAGTAATTTTTTGTATTTTATAATTTATGTGTATGTGTTTTTTAAAGATTTTAATTATTTTTGATTAACATGTATAAAAGCATTTTATTTTAATTTTTTAGATTTCAAAATTTTAATTTTTTTTCTATATCTGTTGGAAGGTTATTGAATTTTTTGGTTCCAAATATTTGAAGTTCTGTTGAAATTTTAATAATATATGTATATATGTGTGCGTGTGTGTTTGTGTGTGTGTGTGTGTGTATGTGTGTGTGTGTGTGTGTGTGTGTGTGTGTGTGTGTGTGTGTGTGTGTGCGTGTGTCTGTGTCAATAAATTAAATAATACTCAACACCTTTTTTTACGAAAATCATTATGAAAATTTTCTTTTATTGTGAATATAATATAAAAATTTTTATAAACGATTGAAGAGTACTTATTTTTTGACCTTTGGAAAAGAAAAATTCTTCCCTCTTAGATTGACAAAGGACGCAATGAGTGCGGTAAGCATAGGGGTTGGTGGTTGTTTGTCGGTCGGCCGGGGGTGGGTGTAGTTCGGGGGTCATTTAAGGAGCCGGAAAGCCTCTTCAGACCTTAATGCCTTCGGGGAGACAATTCATAAACTTGAAGTGACTTAACAATCGGTAAGAAACACATGCCCATTACATTGACTTATAAAATAAGAAATATTGAGGCTAGCCATGTTCAATTTTTTTTTTTAAATTTTGTAATAAATTTCCTTTAGTACAAAAGTTACATTAGTTAATGTCATCAGTCGTATCTCTTGACTTATATATTTATATTATTTTTTGACATCTCATCAAAGATGAAGAAGAATATGGAAGTCTGGGCGTTTACGGGGCTGACGACCGTCAAAGGCTGGTTAAGTGATCACTTTACACACGTGTAACATTCACCAATTCTACCCATTATTGACAATCACACTACTCAAATTCTCGGAAGTTCAATATATATGAACCAATTTAGAAACCTTGTTCTTGAATCACTAGAACTTCACAAAACACACTCAAAATGTTGTTAACATATTTATTATTTCGTCAGAATAATGATTTTTCTAACGTGCTTTCTATAAATACTGAGGTAAGTTATTTATGTAAATTTTCGAATTCAGTAAAAGGTTTCTTAAAAGCCACCGTTTATTATGTAATAAAATAAATTTTCAAAACATAATTTGATTTTTTATCTTCATTCGAATAATCTGAATCGGAGTTTTGTAAAATAGTAAAAAACAAACGTTTGTTTTTTTTTATCGCTTTTTTTCTTTGAATAAATTTGGAGTTTCTGTTTTAAAAAAACCTTTTTAATATATTCTGTTTTCCAATTGGTTTAAGCACTAAGCATTATGTAGCAGTCTATTTTTTGAAAGATTAATTAATTAAAGTTTTTTTTTTACTTTTTGATACGTAATGCACAACTACTGTATATACTTTTGAAAGTTACGGTTAAAAATTTAACAAACTTTCATGTTTACCGATCGAACATCGATGATTAAAAAAAATGTTTTTTCTACAAATTTTTTACACTTCAATCCAATGCAACTTTTGAGCCATTTTCAAAATGATCAAATAAAAAATTACGTTTTCTTACAAAACATGACATACCCTGATACTAAAGAACGATTTACATTTCTACACGTACATGAAATATAAAATTATATTTTTCTTCCTGGCTCCTTCCCAACTTATCGTGTTTGTAGACTATTGGGTCCAGCTCTCCTCGTCCTCAGATTGTAAGTCTTATCGTGTTTTCTTTCTGTAGCCTCCGTGAATTCTTTGGTCTTCCTTTAGATGTTTACGAGAAAAATGCATGGCAATCACCTGGTTTACAAAACGTTCAGGTTTTCTAACACCAATGTGCCCATACCATTTCAATTGTCTTTCCTCTACCTTACTATTGATGTCAGTTACCCCAGGCTCCTACGAATGCGTTACTTTGACCGAAACGTTGTGATAGTCACCAGTGATCTCGGATTATAGGCTGCCATTAACTTAAGTGCCATGACATTGAAGTGGACATGTGCAAAAATCCAGATATTGATCATTAAAAAAAAAGAGGTAATACCAGTTGAATTGACGCGACCCTAATTACACATGTCCATGTTTAACACGAGCATAGCAATTGCGGATATATTAATCTTCCGTGGAGGCATTTAGACACTCAGACATATACCTATACATAGACATTATGTGTATATATACAGATACACAAATCTTACACAGTGGTAGTTCTGTTTTCTCGAGATAAATTACCCCAAGAGCAGGCAGGAGGGTTAATTACGTTTAATCAACACATTCCAACGGAACTTTTTCTATACCAAACAATGGTGTATAATAATGCCAAAGGAAGTATATTAGTTTACTCTGATGTTGGTATACTGCCTGCCACGATAAAGAACATTAGTATACATCATTCATATAATATAATAATGAGATGAGAAAATCAGAATGAAGAGAATGATTTTCATAAAACTAGACACCCTTTTTAACTAACTAACGAACCATCACGCCGCTTCCCCGCAGGGGTAGGCAGAGAGAATAGAGCGCCACACCACTCTGTCCTTGCAAACATTCTTCGCCTCTTCCACGTTCATGCATCTCCTCATACATACCCGCCGATTGTTACGACTCCTAACCTGACCACTTTCAAGTATTTGGCATACCTGATCGTGCCATGTTTATAATATATATTTTGAGATGTCATAAGATGAAATGAAACTTTTCTTATATAATTAATTGTCCGCCTCCGCAGCGTTATGGTGAGCACGCTCGGCCAACATTCTGGAGGTCCCGGGTTCGATTCCAAGGGAGGTCAAAAAGTGATTTTTTTACTCTATTATTCATTCAATATTACACTGGACTGGTACCTGAAGCGGAAGGCTGATCACCTTTCCTTCATCTGTTAACGATCAAAATAACACTGCGTTCTTATGATGCAGTGCCCTATGCACCATTGCGGATAAGGGTTTGAAGATATAAATAAACTACGGACACAATATAGATATTCTGTTTATATAACTAATATTATTTTGTATGAAAGAAATTTAATAAAAACCGCATAAACAAAATTCTCTTCGGTAGACCCATATGAGAATCTGAGCACATTTTTTAAGACGACGTAAAAAATGGTCTGTATCGAAACACAATATATTCCGCAGTGTAATTTATGGCAGCGACAGAACAGCCCTTACAAGGTTCTCTATCCGAATATTTAAAGGGAAGATTAGCACAACACACCCTCTATACTCTGTTCCCTATATAGTACGCTCTTGAACACCTGCTGCCCTCTCCCGAATTCCATTTCATGTTTTTATTCTAGATTATTTATAGAACGGGAACATGGGATCAGTATCGTATACTGTATTTATATTTGAGCGTATCAAACAGGATGTTTATAAAACTAAGGAAAAATGTACAATCCAAGGTAAGGTTGTATTGAATAATACCGTTTTAATTTTTTTTAATCTATAAATATGTGTAAAAGATAACTGGAGACGAATCTTTAATCGTTTTTCACACTTCCCTTCCGGTGCTAAAATAAAACCGGTGTTTGGTAGTCACTACACAATAAAAAAATTAGCGATTTTAAATCAGAAATATACTGACATTCATAACTAATCCACTCAATTAATTATAAATAAGTCAAAAATAATAAAAATATAGACCTATTTGCTGAAAACATTAAAAAAAACCATCTGGCAATGCTCACGGCATCATATGTCCACTCTTGTCGAAAGCTCAAGAGCTACTGCCGCGAACCCACTAGCTGGCCAGAGAACATTGAACTTTGAGCTCCTCACTCTTGCACAGTGAGATGCGAATATAGTGTCGCAGTTTCCGCACACTCTTCACGCGCTGTTTATACACGAATTTGTTTCTGATATTCACAAAATACCTCCGATGTACCCGATAAATTCTGATTATTATTAATATTATTTTTTAAATACGTTATGGAGGAATACCTTAAATCTAAGCCTTGTATTTATTATTTTTATTTAATATATATATATATACATATATATATATATATATATATATATATATATATATATATATATATATATATATATATATATATATATATATATATATATATATATATATATATATATATATATATATATATATATATATATATATATATATATATATATATATATATATATATATATATATATATTTATATATATATATATATATCATATATATATATATATATATATATATATATATATATATATATATATATATATATATATATATATATATATATAACTAACTAACTAACTAACCATCACGCCGCTTCCCCGCAGGGGTAGGCAGAGAGAATAGAGCGCCACACCACTCTGTCCTTGCAAACATTCTTCGCCTCTTCCACGTTCATGCATCTCCTCATACATACCCGCCGATTGTTACGACTCCTAACCTGACCACTTTCAAGTATTTGGCATACCTGATCGTGCCATGTTTTTCTCGGTCTTCCTCTGCTTCTTTTCCCGCTAACATTCGCCTCATAAATTTGTTTTACCGTTCTTTCCTCACTCATTCGTTCTACATGTCCAAACCATCTCAACACACCTTTCTTAATTTTATCGATAATGCTTATCTCAGCTTTGCATTCTTTCCTTATTTCACTATTCGCACATCTATCATACATCGTTTTGTTACACATTCTTCTGAGAGATCGCATTTCGACTGCATTCAGTCTACTTTCATCCTTCTTTTGCCAACTCCATGTTTCACTTCCATACATTAGAGTTGGAACCAGTACTCCGTTGTGCACTGCCAGTTTAGCTTCCGCTGATAGGTTTTTATTTGCTATAACTGATTTCAGTGCACCGTTCACTTTGTTCCCAGCATTCACTCTCCTTTCTATATCTTTATCAATCTTTCCATCCCTAGAAAACATACTACCTAAATACACGAAATCATCTACCTGTTCCAGAATCTCTCCGTTTACCAATATTTCACATTCAGATCTGCATTCTTCTCTTTCAAAAACCATAATCTTAGATTTGCTAACATTCATCAATAAGTTACTTTCCTTGCACACATTATACACTTTTGTCACCAACGCCTGCAGGTCTTCTCTGCTATCGGCAAGAAGAACAGCATCGTCAGCATACAAAAGGCAACAGACAGTCAAATTATTCATTCTGGCTCCAACATTTAAATCTTTCAGTTCTTTCATGCAATTATCCATGTATAGGTTAAACAGCCACGGTGACATTACACATCCCTGCTTAACACCTTTAGAGATGCTAAGCCAGGATGAAAATGAACCACTTACCCTTATGCATGCAGTGCTATCCTCGTACAAGGATGCTATGCCTTGGATAAGTTTACTGCTTACCCCATACTCAGATAACACCTATATATTTATATATATATATATATATATATATATATATATATATATATATATATATATATATATATATATATATATATATATATATATATATATATATATATATATTGCGGTTATTAGAAGCAATGTGTACAAGGTACACAACATCGGGAAGGGAGGGTTAAGCTAAAGAAAATCGAAGTCTGAGCATCCATCTCAAGGTTTAAAAGTTGGCATTTGGCAGGTTTTAATGATATCTTTATACACAACATTTTGAATGTATCCAAATCTTTGTTCAGAAATCTGGGCTCGTCCGCTAAGGAGTTTATATGGTGACTGTATTTGAAATCCGAATTTATTTGGCATATCAGTGTCAGGGATTTTTCTATTAAACTATCAAATGTAAACAAACAGACTGAATTTAAATATCCTTTTTTTATAATCATCACAACTTAGTTAAAAAAATAATGATTTGCAAGTCTTCCTTTTCTTCTTCTTCTTCTGGTGCAGGCTTTGTGGCCTTTTTAAGAGGGATAAGCCTTCTGTGATGTCGATTCCCAGCTGTCAATCCAACTTTTTGGTGGTGTGCCCGGGAGTTGACTATCTTGGGTTGGCCGTGCAACCTCATATGGGGGAGTCTGGAAGATTCCATTCTCCTCATATGCGCATACAATTGTCTTCATTGTTGCCTTCCGCAGCTGACGACATCTTCTATCTCCAAGTGTCATAATGATTTGCAAGCGTGGTCAGAAATGAGTAATAGAGCTTCTGTATCGGATTTGAAAAATTACTAAGAAGCTTTCAATTTATAGCTTTTATCCCTTCTCTCCTTAGCAAACTTGTTACAGTCTACTCTCTCTATCATTTATGACAAGGTTTCACCCAAAGACCCCATACTCGTCCGATCACGGTGAAGTGGTCCGTAAGGTAACATGGGGGTTTTTAACGCATTATGAACTTTTCCCATAATTTCCAAGCATCCTGTATTTACGAGTATATAATGCGGTACCTACACATATACATATCTCATACACCTACATATATAAGGGTGTGACACGTGGGACCTTTGGACAGCAGCAAGGGAATAAAACAATACCTTGAAAGCGATGGCTATTGAATTCTACAATTGAAATAATGGAGTCGCATTGTGTGATTTTTTTTCATTAAAAAAAATTTCAAAGCATCGTTTTGCGAGTCCAATGCATTAATTTCAAATTTATTTTTTAATCAAATAAAGAATGTATTTAAAAAAAAATTTACATAGTTTAAATCAGTTTTTACTTGCAATATATGCACTGTTTACTACAGTACATATATCGCAAGATATTTTCGTCTGCAATGCGGTAAACAGTATGAAAGCATTAGAAATAAAAATTTTAAAACCACTTAAATAGTCAACGTGTACATTTAAATTATTTAACATATATTCTTAACCCAAACCCAATTTTAAGAGTTTTTTGGAAAAAAATCATCTGAAGAATTTTCATGTATTCTTTCGGTCAGAATTTGGTATTCTATAAGAAGTTCCATAGGACCAGTACAATATCAAAGAATAATGTATAATTTTTAAGAAATAAAAATAATGTAAAAAAGTCTTCCGTATATTTTTTTTTATATATTTTTAAATGCAAAGTTTTGGTAGAATAAAACATTCAAATTCAATAAAATTGTAAAGTGTGTGAATTTATTTATTAGTGAACCTTATTTAGTAAATACCAAGTTCGCAACAACAAAATATCAAAAAATATTCAAATCAATAAGTCACGTTAAAGTACATAGAAAAGGTGTAAAATTGTTGTCACCAATGTTATCGGTCACCAAAAAAATAGATCTTCGAGTCAAAATCTTTAGTCTTCATCAGTAGAATGTCAAAATCCCGAATTTCGGTAGGTTAAAGCAAAAAAATCAGTGAATTTCGACCCAATCTCGGCCGATCAGTAGATTCTAGCCAATTTCGATAGAATTACCGAAATATCGGTGCGTCCTCCCAAGAATTTCTCCTAACCACTTTGGGGTCAGAACCCTTGGCCTATCCACTACTATTTAAGAGAATGTTAAAAAAAAATATTGTATAGTTTATTGTATAAAATATGTCCTAGTTTTTTCTAGAAAAATTTCAACCCTTATTGGTAAGCATCGGAAAAATAAATTTGGGAATTATGAATTCGGATTATGTTTGGGAATCTCAAACTGATCCATTTGTAAACTCAAGGACATCGCAGGAGTCAAATAACTAATTGATTACTTTTATTTATAAGTGTCTCAAGTGAAATCGAAGCATCTATCGTTTTCGTATGAATGAAGATGCATGTATGAGCATTCCGGGGCTTACTTTTCTTTCATTTTGACCTGATATTTGGATAGATACTTACCCAAAAGGATTATGAACTCTTGTTTTCCATTTTAATAGACTGAATAAAGGCGTGGCAAGGTACAACTAGTTAATACTTTATTTTAAATTATATTTAAGCTTTGTACTGACATTTCTTGGTGGAAATACATTTAATAGAACAAATTTTTATTTACTTCACATTAATTTTATTTGACCAGCAACCGATTTTATAAGAACATTCGTCATAACATCATCAGACTAGTTTCTGACTACCAGTCAGATAAGGTCGGTTACGACGAAACCGGGTTGCTGGACAAATAAAATTAATTTGGAAAAAACTACATAGTGGTTATGTTTTTCAATATACTTTAAATTTGTTTATTGTGTATTTCTGCAAAATTAAACACAAATATTGATTTTGTTTTCAAAATACTATATTTCTTAAAAAAAGAATACGAGTAAAGCCATTTAAAGAGTGTAACAAAATAAAAATAAAATATTGTACTTCAAAATAATGCAATCTGATATCTCCCTTGACACTAATAACTCATCAATTTATGTTGTAAGTACATACAATATATGTACATCAACGCTCTCTTAGGTTCAAAAGCAATATTGATCGTATAAAGCAGGGGTCGAACCAAACGTGAGAAGCAAAATGGTTGCGAAATTTTTGGGTAGCCAAATTTAAAATTTACAATAGTCTTATTGAATTTATTGAATGTTCAAAATATGCATGAAAATCGTTATCTTTAATATAAATTGGTATGTTTGCTATCAAACGAGACTTTGATTGGCATATTGAAGATTGTTTTCTCTTTAAAATTTACAATTTTAACAAGAATAAGGTTTTATGAGGGCTCATATCGCTCACTCCTTTCAACAACGACATATCGCTCACTCCTTTCAAGAACGTCATAAATCAAAAAACTTGATTTTTCAGGAGAATGTTTTTAAAGTTTATTAATATAATACAATGTATTAAAAATAGATATCAAGCCACTTATTGAACTTTTTACTGTGCAACAAATCTTTTTAGGTAAAACCTGAAGGTTTTTTCTCCATTTGAGAAATATTAAGTATATTTAAAAACATAATTGAACAATACCTTTTCTTCAAAATGCAAAAACAACAATTTCTGCCCTGTAGCGGGTAAATATTAAGTTAAAAATATGCCTCTTTTGCTGGAATATAGTACATTTTCTTGGCATTCCGATAACATGCACAACTGAAAATTGACGATTTTTGATTTATGGCGTTCTTGAAAGGAGTGAGCGATATATCAAAAATCGACAATTTTCAGTTGTGTTTTTTTCGAAATGCCCAGATGTATTATATACCAGCAAAAGCGGCATATTTTCAACTTTATATGTACCCGCTACAGGGTAGAAAGTGTTGTTTTTGCATTTTGAAGAAAAGGTTTTATTATTTTTTTTTAATGTACTTTATATTTTTAATGGAGAAGAAACATTCAGGTTTTACCTAAATAGATCTGTTGCACAATAAAAAAATCAATTTGTGGCTTGATATTGATATACATTTCATTCTTTTTTAGATTTTTAAATCATTTCACTATATTTTTACACTTTAAAAACGATTACCTGAAAAATTAAGTTTTTTATATATGACGTTGTTGAAAGGAGTAAGCGATATGTGCTTAAACGGTGCTGTTTAAACGGGATGGTGACATTTCTCGCTACCTAACTAAATAATTAATGGATTTGCACAGATATTTTTTTTACATCCAAATTTCTGTGAAAAAAATCATTTTGAATTTGTCAAAGAAACAGCCACAAAAACTCCTTAAAAAGCCACATGTGGCTCGCAAGCCACACTCCGCCGACCCCTTGTATAGGAACATGCGTTTATAATATGGAGTAAATCCTAAAAATACGCAAACCTTGCAAAATTTTCGCGCCTCCAACACTTATTTAACTTCTTAAAATAACCAAAATTATCATAAGTATGTGCAAGTATGGTGTATAGAATATAAATTGGAGAAAATCGCGTATGGAAACGTGTCCTGGCTTATGTTATACCACCTAATAAAATGGTTTCCCGGAAAAATTCCCGCGGCGCGCGTTTCTTGTGACTGCTATATTTATATCACCCTTATTTTACACATAATAAATGCACCGCCCCACAAACGAGGTTGACTTTTGTAAATCTTTACACACACCTTCGTATTAAAACGGAAAAAAATATCGGAGTAACATAAAATTAAAACACCGTTTAGTAAATATGTAGTTTTAAAACACTGTCCTTATCATCCATTGTTTACTTTGAGTAATACCACTTTTAAAAACACTTTTTCGTGACTTAATAAGTGTTTATTAAAGTGGTATTACACTACAGTGGTATTCACTTATTCGTGATTTATTAAGTCACGAATAATTGTTTATAAAAGTGGTATTGCGCAAAATAAACAAAGGATGATAAGGAGAGTGTTTTATAACCATACCACAAAGTTATTAATGCTTTTTATAAACAAAATACACATGTAGTTTTGTTTATACGTTTCGATTTTTCTAGATAATATACGAGATTTAATAAAAGTTCGAGATGGAAAAGTAGTTTTATAGAATTCGTTTTGAATAATTATGAAAAGACAGACTGTAAGTTTGAAAAGCACTGCCATTCTGCAATAACGATACTGCATTTATATTTTTTATTTAAAAGAGCAACTTACACATTTACAAAGTGCAATCAAATTTTGAGCCTGA
Source organism: Brachycentrus maculatus (assembly GCF_059751285.1). Classification (NCBI taxonomy): domain Eukaryota; kingdom Metazoa; phylum Arthropoda; class Insecta; order Trichoptera; family Brachycentridae; genus Brachycentrus; species Brachycentrus maculatus. The sequence goes on along the minus strand of NW_028281596.1, from coordinate 13,125 downwards.
AAGATTATGAATGAAGTCTTTAATTCTAATATTGTGGTATTTTCTCTAGTATTTTTTTTTCATTTTTTGGTATATGAAAATGATACCATGATTTTCATGACTATAAACATTGTGTTAACTGATGTAATATCTTTATTTTCATTCCACACACATTTCATTCAACACTTATCTCTTTTATTATTTTTCAAAAAATAAACATAAAAACATGTGTATGAACGGAACTTTTTGTAAAAGGAAACATAGATAATAATGATAACGTATTTTGGAAAAGCATATTATCAATAAACGCTTTACTATAATTTAAATTTAAATTTATTTTAAAATTATCTTAATTGTTCTATCATATTAATTTTTAAATTGGCATTAATCTTGTGGAATTAAGTGTTTGTTTAAAATATAAAATATCACTAAATCGAGTTACTTAAAACTGTTTGTTTTTTAATACCGGTTTATGAAAACAATTGTAGTTCTCAAAACTAGTCTTCATTATATAAAGAAACTCAAAAAAGTGGTCTTACATAAGTTTTTTTTTATATATTTAAACTAATCGATTAAAATAAAATAAAATAAAATGACTTTACTTTTAAAGCAAAATCAATATGGAAATTATTTGATAAGAATTGCAATAGTATATGTACATAATTTTAACACTTTATTCTTCTTCATCTACGTTGAGATATCTTAGTGTATTTAATAAACATCCTACTATTTTAGCTGCGTTCGATATCTCCATACTAACCTACAAAATAAATGCGGCGTAAACGTTTCTGCCATAAACTAGTGATGATTCTCGCAATTAATAACCCCTATTAAATAATTCTAATGCGTATTTCAGCCGTTTCGTGGATACGTGTATAGAACGGAATTATTATTGCCTCAAAGGGAGGATCTACGTTGCGGAAAATATAACTTACTTGTGTTGTGAGACACATTGTATTTTCAGCTATTAATGAGAAAATCTTTAGTTCTCGAAACTAGTCGTGTTTACATTGATAAACTCAAAAGTGGTCTAACGCTAGTATTTAATCTTTATTTAAATCATTTTAAATATATCAAATTTGTTATATGTCGCTCACTCCTTTCAAGAACGTCATAAATAAAAATAAAAATATTTTTCAGGAGAACGTTTTTGAAGTTTAAAAATATAATACAATATATTAAAAATAAATATCAAGCCACTTATTCCACGTTTTACTGTGCAACAGATCTTTTTAGGTAAAACCAGAAGGTTTTTTCTCCATTTGAAAAATATTTAGTATATTTTAAAAAATAATGAAACAAAACCTTTTCTTCAAAATGCAAAAACAACACTTTCTGCCCTGTAGCGGGTAAATATTAAGTTAAAAATATGCCAATTTTGCTGGGATATAGTACTCTGGGCATGTCGAAAACATGCACAACTGAAAATCGACGATTTTTTATTTATGACATTCTTGAAAGGACTGAGCGATGTATGTAAAATGATCACTTCAAGTCCTGTGAATGTATTCTTCATCCATGTTGAGATGTCAAGAAAAAATATGTTTCATTTTTATATTCAAATTATCTTGTTATTCCACGAAGTGAATACGTAATAATAATAATTATAATCAAAATAAAATATGGAACAAAGGCAAAATAAAGGAATGGGTAAATGATCAAGAGTTCATTTTATGAAAATTGTAAATTTTTTATATTCTTAGTTTTTTCTCTTTTTTGTGTCTATATTAGGTTAAAATCGTTAAAAACAAAAAAAAAATGTATTTAAAAAGAACTCCACCGACAAGGCACACAAGGTGGCTTGGTGGGTCTCTGCAAAAAAAATGCTCTAAATATGAATAAATTGTGCTTTAAATAAATGTATATAAATATTTTTAAAAAAAGTATTGGCAAAATAATAGATAGGCATGTCTCTCAGTAAGCTGGCAGAGTGCTGAAAGGACGTGCCAGGATCTGAATCTCCTTGTACATGAGGTGTGTGCGAAATGATTTAGGACAATTCCAACTCCTTTTTGACCTCCCAGAGGACGAACTCATTCTACTTTTTTCGAGCTATTTTTTTGATACGAAAAACTTTTCAGTCCAATAACGTTATTTCCTGTGACGTGTGAAATGGAGTAGAACGTTCGGGAATCTAGGTTTATGAAAATAAGCAATAGAAATATTTAATCTTAATAAAAAATATTAATATTTTAACATTCTTATTTATATGTACAAACCCTGTAAGCGAACTCCCTCTCTAAACACGAGCAATCTGCTCTCTTAGTGAAGTAGCACGTAAAAAAAACTATGTAAATGTAACTGTGTTGATTATTTTGCCATACAATGTATCCTTGATTAAAAAATTTATAAAAAAAAAAAACATAGATGAAGAAGATATCTACTTTTTGATTTTCCATTTTATAATTTATATGTAACTTTGTTTTAAAATCACTATATATTAGTAGTGATTTTAAAATAATGTTACATTTTAATTATAAGAATATGTAATTCTGAACCTAGAGCTTCTGACTCTCGCAATGACAGAAATTGTAAAATAAAAGTATAAATTAACAGTTATAAATAAGAATAAATTATTATTGATTACGACCTTAGTTTGATAATGCCCTAACAAAACAAAATAATTGTTACGAATTGAAATTTTAAGTTTTTTGTTTTAAAAAAATATATAAATATACAACCCAATAGACCCTTAAAATAAGCGTTTGATTTTAATATTTAATATATGTAAAAAAAAGTATTGAATAAAATCAAATGAAAATGTCTATAAAAATGAAAATCATTTTTTCAGGCATCTTCCAATTTGTTAAATAATCTGGTTAAGATCTTGCATACATGTAAATAAACTGGTCCTTTACCAAAAGTCAATCTTTGTTGAAATACCATCTTGATGTGATTATTCCCTCGTTTATTGATTCTACAGTCACTTTGTCATAGTATAATTCCCCATTTTTATATAAATTTTACTTGGTAAATACCGCTTTTTCTTAAAATCTATTATGAAACGTGTTTTGACGCATTCCGCATCATTATCAGACGCAATTAGCATTATTTATGTATCGTGTTTACCGCTCAATGATAATTTCTAAATCTGCTTTAAAATGCCATTTTTTTAATGGAAATATTTGTGTTTTTATTATTTACAAAAATACTTGAATTTCATACTTTTTCTGTCAGCTTAAGCGGCTCATTATTAGAAATAGGTGTCAAATTGTGGTAGAGTGGGTTCGAACCGAGAAACTCTAGCTCAAGGGTCCGCGTCACTAACCACGGGACCACAACCCGACAGTTATTGGTAAGATTATTTTCATATACATATTGATTCAACAGTCACATTGTAGATATATATCGCTCACTCCTTTCAAGAACGTCGTAAATCGAAAAACGTCAATTTTCAGTTGTACATGTTTTCTGAATGCCCAGAAAATATACTATATCCCAGCAAAAGAAGCATATTTTAACATAATATTTACCTGCTACAGGGCAGAAAATGTTGTTTTTGCATTTTGAAGAAAAGGTTTTGTTTAATTATTTTTTTAAATATACTAAATATTTTTCAAATGCAGAAAAAACCTTCAGGTTTTACCTAAAAAGATCTATTATTAGATTAAAACCAATATTTTTAGCTTTTCCACTTATTTATTTGACCAGCGACCGGGTTTCGTCGTTACCGACATCATCAGACTGGTGATGTCGGTAACGACAAAACCCGGTCGCTGGTCAAATAAAAAAGTGGAAAAGCTAAAAAAATTGGTTTTAATCTAATAATAAATTAAAAATGCAATTCCATCACGAAGTGTCAGTGGATAATATAAATCTATTAAAAAGATCTGTTGCACAGTAAAAAGTTCAATAAGTGGCTTGATATTTATTTTTAATACATTGTGTTATATTTTTAAACTTTAAAAACGTTCTCCTGAAAAATCAAGTTTTTTGATTTATATTATTATTATATTATGAGCGATATGTCCCCATTTTCATATAAATTTTACTTAGTTAATACCACTTTTTCTTAGAATCTATAATATGATATTTGTTCAGGAACCAAACAACACAAAGAATAGTGTTGAATAATAGTGAGAGTGAAAATTCAGGTAATAACCTTCATTTATACCGAAAAGGTAGTAAATTATAATGTTCGTTGAGTATTTATTACACGTAAACGTATCAGATTTAATATCTTACCCCTTTGTTGAAGGTGTGTAGTCACAACACTATTAGGATCATGTATTTTCACCCCATTTTAATCGTCCGGAAATATTGAAATCAGAATCAGCTGTGATTTCCGGTTGCAATCGATCACTTTAGTTAAAAGCGAGGGTGAGATTCAAATCAATTTAGCTGTATTGCATTTGATACATTTTCAACATTATTAAAGGGAAACTCAATGATTTTATGGTATTTAAGATAAAGGGATTTCAAAATACTCATGGATGTAACGTTTTTCAGACTCTAAATAAATTATATTGTTATCTCAACATAGATAAAAAAAATAATTAAGGATTTAATTGATTGATTCGCCAGTCACATTATAGTAATATCAATCCATTTATCATGTAAGTTTTAATCCGTTTATATTACTACAGAACTATTTCTTAAAATCTATTACCATACGTGTTTCAATGCATTCTATATCATTTTTAAACATACGCTCTTTGAAAATTATGTTCAATGCATCAAAAAGCGTGTCACAATAGGTTACTAAAAAAATAGTATTTACTTAGTAAAACAAAAATAAATAAATAAAAAAAAAAAACAATTAATTAGGAGGTCCAACCAAAAAGTTTAAAGATGATCCAAATTTATTTTCTTTCCGATAAAACAAAAAGGCTAAGTCGGATTAACGAAACGTTTAAAAAAAGTGCTCGTGTAAAATAAAATTTTATTAATATTTCGTTAACTAATCATGACGTTTACAATATTTTGAATGTGTCCAAGTTTCTGTTCATAAACACGTATGTGTTACCATAAATGCGCTTTTAATGTTATATAATTTTCAGCTACCAGAAAAACTCCAAGATCAAGAACAACCATGTAAATTTTACTACTTTTTTTTCTGTAAGCAATAAACATGTAATTTTAAATACTCTGTAAGTCAGGCATCCTTACATAATATATTAAAACCCATTGACTTTATTACAGGGAAAATTTAATAGCCTTGCAGTTGAATATTTGAAATGATTAGTTCACGTTCCGAAAACACAATTACACATTTAAATTCCAAATATTACCCAAATGGTCTGCGCCAATATTATCCTGTATTAACCCTGCAATAGTTTAACCGCCAACTCCAACCCCGTTCGTTGATATATTACTATGCATTCAATATTTCATTGTGAATTAAGCAATTGGAATTGTTTAAATTGCACATATTACCATTATCGCTTTGAATGCGATTTTAAACTAATTAAAAAAAGTTATAAAAAAAATTTAAAACACACAAACACTTAAAACAAAAAAAGCCTAACGAACCATACAAACATATCGTAGTCATACAGGAAAATGTGACCAAGTGCATTTTTTACAAAAACTGCTATCTTGCTAGCTTAATATTGCCCTGAAAAAAATCCCAAAGAATTTTCAACTTGGAATTATAATATATTGACTTGTTAAAAATTACTAACTGCATTAATGTAACATTTAACGTTTTGTTAGTTAGTCACTTTCTCCTGTATGACTACGATATACAGACTGCACAATAGAAAACCAAGCAAGATAACTCCCTCGTACCGCATAAATTAATATGTCTCTCAGTAATATTTTTTTAAGAATTATGAATTTTAATTCAGAATGGTATTATTTGTCTCTATCAACAGCAAAAGAGTTCTTCTCCAAGTACAAGAGCTCAGACTTTTTTTAAGAGGCTCAGCGCAACTAAAATTATAAGATTGCATTAAGCAGAAATGTACAGAAAATTTATTAAATTGAATAAAAATTTAAATTTATAAAATAAAAAATAATAATAAAAAAAACAAACAAACTTTATGCACGATTAAATGCCTCCGTAGCTTTGTGAAAACTAATTTAACTTTATGAACTAAAACTTAATTTTGATCACTTTTATTTTTGGTACGTTTATCTAACAGGTTTCTACATATCCAGCATTGAAGATAAAAAGTGTTTGTCAAAATTGGCTGGAGAAAAGTACCAAAAATGTAAATAAAAACGTTTTATTTTATAAAAGTAATGAAAATTGTTTTTAACTCTAAATTGAAATAAGCTTAAGTTATTCGTCGGCGAATACTAAAAAAAAGTATTGTGTTCTTGCTAAATAAATAAACAGGTTGAGTTCCCCTTGTATTTTACTGTAGAAAGAGTGGAGTAATAAAGTGCTTAAAGAGCACGAAGGAAGAGTACTAAATACACCATAGCTCCATCCCCGAGTTTGCACATCGTAACATTAAAAATGCTTCTTATAAGTGACATATTTCAAGAAGTTAACGCTAACAGACGGGAACTTGTCCTTACATTTCAAAACCTGCTACGACAAAAGAGGAATATATATATATATATATATATATATATATATATATATATATATATATATATATATATATATATATATATATATATATATATATATATATATATATTATATATATATAAATTTATATTTATATATATATATATATATACATATATATATATATATATATTTATATATATATATATATATATATATATATATATATATATATATATATATATATATATATATGTGTATATATATATATATATATATATATATATATATATATATATATATATATATATATATATATATATATATATATATATATATATATATATATATATATATATAAATATATATATATATATTTATATATATATATATATATAAAACTGGTCAAGTGGTATATTCATGTGTTTATTGTTAAAAAATATTCACCAATTCTACTCCTGATTTAATTATTTAATTTCTACCCATTATTCGAATTCTTGGAACTTCTAGATATATTGATTAAACTTGAAACACAGTCCTTGAATCCTCAAGACTTCACGATATAATAAAAAAAAAACTCAAATTGTGGAAATGGCAGCTTTTGAAACGTAAAGACATACACTCGTTTTCATGTGTAGCAATATTTTCCGGCGCGTAATCCACAGTCTGGTGCAAAAGTTGAAAATCTCTTTTTAAATATAGTAGCAATCTAAATCTGATGTTTGTAGCAACATAGTTTTAATCTAAATAAGTTTTAATTTTAGTTTACGTTTAAGTTTAAGTTCGAGTTTAAATTTATTTTGTTTATTTTCAAACTTAGGATTTATTTTAGGTTAAAAATAAACAAAATAAATTCATCGAGAACTTCAGAAAAATAATGATGCGAAAAATTTCATAAGTAAAAAAGGATTTTACGAAATTTTCCCCTTTTCCCTGAATTGTATTTTGTATCTTGTATTTCGGTTTATTGATAATACAATTTGAAAAAAGGGTACTTTTTGTAATACACTATTTCGCCACATATAAAGTACAAAATTCGATATTGACACATTACTGTTTTTTATTCCTGTACAATTCAACATTTTTAAAGTGTAAAAATGTTAAGAATAGTAAAATAAATTTATGAGGAAAATTAACACATTTGTAGCTGGTTTTCATTCAAGCACAATTTAATATTTTTAAAATGTTGAAATGTAAAAAACAGTTTAAAAAAATATGAAGTGAATGTGGTAGGCAATACCACATTCACTTCCACCTCCGTAGCGCAGTGATCAGCGCGTTTGGCTACCGGACCGGAAGTCCCGGGCTCGAATCCCAGAGGGGTCAAAATGAATATGGCCGATTTCCATTCTCATATAATATCACCCTGGACTGGTACAAGAAGCGCAGGGCTGATCACCTTGCCTTTATGCAATTAACGATCAAGATTACACTGCGTCGCTACGATGCAGTGCCCTATGCACCATCGGGTGCGGATAAGGGTTAGAAGAAGAAGGAGTGGTAGGCAATAGAAGCAGAAGAGGACCAAGGAAAGAACGCCACACCCATCAGTCTTTGCAAGTATAGTTTCAAATACTGATTGATGTGGCGTTCAATGGAATACTTTAAGTAAATAATCATGACAAGGAAGCCACGTAATGGTTAATTACTTTTAAAATATTTATATCTTGCATACATCCAATAAGGGTCTCTGCTAAAATGCTTTGTCAATCCAACATAGATGGCTCTTGTGAACTCATATGTACAGAGCCATTAGATTAATGATATGAGGAGATCCAAGAGAGATACATGATAAAAGTATAAGCCAACAGGCATCTGTGAAAGTTCAAGAGGGAGTCGTTTGTTCGATACTGGACACAAGAAGAAAGCGGAAGTTAGTGGAAAGTAGTAAGTTAATATACGTAGGAGATCCAAAAATTTGTGCAGAGTATCTGCTGGAATTCTGGGCATTTACGAGGGTGACGACCGTCATAGGCTGGTTCAAGTGATCACTTCAGACACGTGAAAAATTCACCAATTCTACTCATTATTGACAACCACACTACTGAAATTCCATATTCTTCTTTATTTTTGATTGAAAATAACTCCTGTAATTGTAGATAATCCAGATTTTGTTAAAAAGTATTTGGACACACTCAAAATGTTGTAAATTCAAAGTTCTTGTAGACTTTCTGGGCGCACTGTGGTATGTAACATACGTGTTTGTGTGCGAGACAGTTTGCCTAGCAAACATTATGACGAGAAGGATGCGAACTCAATTCTCACGTCCACGACGCCAAGAATGAAGTCTCCGCGTTTGCGATACACCCGTCGGGACGCCGACGCCGCGAGAGATAAGGCTGCGTCGCGTGCGGGAGTCTGGAATGGAGCGCATTCAAGCGAAGGCAGAAGGAATTCGCGTGCTCGAACGGGGTTTGTTATAACGCATCTTCAGTATAAATCTTCAAAGGAAATTCAATTTATATTTATTTTGCACATAACTCAACCACATATTCTAATTTTATTAAATTATTATTTACTTTGTATCTCAATTCATTTGTATTTATTTTATTTCCCCACAATTTTCTTACAATTTTTTTTAATATTTGAGTCAAATAAATGTTATATTTAAACATGTTGTGGATATCCCTTTAAGTTAAAGTTTATAAAATGTTTATTAACCAGGCAATAGAAATGGATCTTCCTCGAAGGTGATACAGAGGAAGACCAAGAAATTCATGGGTGAAACAGAAAGATAGTATGATTCGAAAGCATGGATTAGTGACGTTATCCAGGACATAAGAACATATAACCTGAGGATGAGGAGAGCTGACCCCAGCAGTCTACAAGGACTATAAGCTGGGATCTAGCCAGGAAGAGAAAGATATATATATATATATATATATATATATATATATATATATATATATATATATATATATATATATATATATATATATATATATATATATATATATATATATATATATATATATATATATATATATATATATATATATATATATATATATATATATATATATATATATATATATATATATATATATATATATATATATATATATATATATATATATATATATATATATATATATATATATATATATATATATATATATATATATATATATATATATACATATATAAATATTTATATTCGGCTCCATTATTATCGAAAAAAAAAATTAATTATGTTTTAGTCTGATATCTTACATTTATGTGACTTACATAAAAATCATGTGAAATTTTGTAACCAAGTATTTTTATTTATAACATTTTGATAATGATGTGTTAAAAATAAATAAACTCGTCAAATTATAAGCTTAAAATAATAAAAATGAAAACGTTATTTTCTGGCGTTTCTCATGTATGTGATAATAAACCAGGATTCTGACCTCACATACTAATAAAAGAGTTTCTGCTCAATAAAAAGCTTCCTTTCATCTCAACAATAGATGTCTCTAGTGAAATTCTTGTGATTCAAGAAGAATGTTTTAAAATTGGTTCATATATACAGCTTCCAAGAATTTGAGTAGTGTCAATAGTGGGTAGAATTGGTGAATGTCACGTATGTAAAGTGATCACTAAAACCAGCCTATGACGGTCGTCTGCCCCGTGAATGCCCAGATTTCTATATTCTTCTTCATCTTTGATGAGATCTTAGTAATATGAAGTATTTTTATGTTATATTTTTACCCGTTTAATTCCGACTAAAAATGTTTAAAAAAGTTGTTATAGTTTGAATAACTTTTTAGTCCGATATCTTAAAATTATGTCCTTGATGTAAAAATCCAGCAAAATTTCCTGATTTTATGATAATTAAAGTATGATCTACTATGCCTTTTATCTCTTTTTGAGGGCCGTGCTCAAAATAAATTTTCCCACAGTGGCAATAACGAAATTTTTAAAATTTTATATTACGCCTTTAATTATATGAAAGCTTATCAAAACCAAGTATAAAATATGAAACTTATCTCTTTGTTTTAATTGTATAAATGTTTAAGCTGTACGCGACTACGCATTGCTATGGTTCAGTGTAATTAAATGGAAAATATATAAAATTTGATGTTTTATTTCACAATGCTTGTGAAACAATGAAAATAGTTAAAATCTATGATACAACAATGAAATTAAAAAATTATAAGTAACAACACATATCAAAAAATTTATTGACTACCATGAGCAATGTATAGTATTGAGTGAGTTGCTGTTGCGCTTAACAGATTTTTTTTTTTTTTTAATTAAACACTTCTATAATACCACTTAATGAGTTTTATTTCATTGCACACGACTAGTTTTGAAAACTAACAGATGAAAACATCATATAATACCTGTCACAGGAAAAAAACTCATTTTAATATTTAAACAAACCTTGAATTACTTTAGGAGATTTGAGATTTTAAAACAAAATAATTTCAACACGTTAATTTTAACACTTTATTAAAAAGTTTTTAAAAAAACAACAAAAAACTTACAAGTGTTAAAAAAAATTAACACTTTTTTTACTGAAGTGTTCAGTAAAAAAAATGATTTTTTTTAATAATTTTAGCATGTTTTACCACAAATTAAATGCCGAAGCAATAATTACGTTAATTTATATAGTTGTTATGTATAATACATAGGTACTTGATACCAGGAAAGTACTTAAAGTAAAGAAAAAGTTAAATAAAGATATCTAATCAGCAGACCGCTTAGCTCAATCGGTTCTTTCTGAGACCAAGCTTTATTCATATTTCACATTGTTGTAATTACATATTATTACCATACAAAAGTTGTTTTATCAAAAATGCTTAGCATTTCCAAGAAATGTTTTATTTTTTATTTAAATATAATTTGGTGCATATCACTTTTTCTAAAGATCAATTGTGTCAATCATCAATGTTATCAAACTCCGGCATTTAATAGAATAAGAAACGCCAGGATCAGGGAAATATGCGAGATCAAAGATGTCGTTAGGTGAGGAAGGCAACGAAGAAGATAATGGTATGCGTATGTGAGGAGAATGAAACCATCCAGATTCCCCCGCATCGCACTGTACGGCCAACCCCATGGTAGACAACTCCCGGGCAAACCACCAAAGAGATGGGTCAATAGCTGGGAATCAATATCGCCGGAGGCTAATCCCTCTTAAAAAACATGCCACAAAGCCTACACAAAGAAGAAAAAGAAGAAGACGAATTTATGGAATAACATTTATTAAAAGTGGATACATATCTATTGCACACAAACTGGATAAACTCAAAATATTGTGGATACTGTTCAAAGATCTATCATACAACGTTTTGGCACACTTACGCTTAAGAGATCGCATGTCGACTGCAAAAGGTATGTCTGCTTTCGCCATTCTCGTACCATTTTAATATTTAAATTTTATAAACGGTGAAACAAATTTATAATAGAAAACTTAACTTCGTACATATAAAAAAATATGCCCTTTAGGATTTTCATTTTCGTGGAAACACACTAAAGTGATTTTTATTGCAAAACTTTGTTGTTACACGTGTGAAATTATAACATTTTCTTGTATGTTAGTAAAACTGAAAAGAAACCCTTCCGCTTCTACGAGTATATAGTGGGGCTATTCAAAAACCTGCTCCTTATTGTTAATTAACTTCAAAAGAATATTCATATATCAAAAAGCTTTATTTTTCAGGAGATCGTTTTTAAAGTTTAAAAATATAATACAATATATTAAAAATAAATATCAAGCCACTTATTCAACTTTTTACTCTGCAACAGATCTTTTAAGGTAAAACCTAAAGGTTATTTCTCCATTTGAAAAATATTTAGTATATTTAAAAAAATAATTAAGCAATACCTTTTCTTCAACACTTTAAGCAACACTTTCTGCCCTGTAGCGGGTAAATATTAAGTCAAAAATATACCGCTTTTGCTGGGATACAGTACATTTTTTGGGCGTTCCAAACTGAAAATTGACGATTTTTGATTTATGACGTTGTTGAAGGAGTGAGCGATATGACAACTATACTGTCTCACATACAACCACAATTGATCAATAAAATAGATAAAAATGAAAAATTAATTTTGTATTTATTTGCATTATATGTTGATTTTAAATATAAGGTTGTTTTTACCATTTGGGTATCATATTTCAAGACTATTTTTGGAAACTACAGATGCTTTCATTCACTGGTTTAAATACAAACTCCATCTGGTTTGAAAAACGCAAAAAACAATTAAACTCAATTTAATTGTATATTCGAACCTGTAGATGAAAGCATCTGTAGCTTCTGAAACTAGTCGTAAGAAAATAATACTCAAGTGGTTAAAAACAAAAGTTTATTTTACAAATAAATTGCATTCGCAAATACGGCAGTGTTTTTGTTACAGGTAAAAAGACGGTTTTTAAAACAGTATTTTTTTCGACATGGCAGCTTTATTTGTTGAACATAAAAGAAATGTTGATTTTACGTTAGATCAGATCTAATATTTAAATGAAAGAGTTTATATTATTTATTGATTCAGCATTTACTTTGTGGAATGACATATTGATTATTTTTTTCAATTAAACACTTGAATATACCACTTAATGAGTTTAATTTATATATACGACCAGTTTCGAAAACATACAGATGTTTTCATCTTGTGGTGAATTTTTTTATAAATTTTTACTGTTTTATCTGTCAGTTTTTGAAACTACATAATTATATAAATAAAACTCA